>NC_133381.1:41413339-41551765 GCF_049309525.1 Garra rufa
AGGCTGTGTCATAGCTAGCAACAGGGTCAACCCTGCCTCCACACTAAGATAAAAGTTTTTGTCTTTTCTTTGCTCAGAGTTGATCAGATATGTCCTGAATCACTCTTAAGCTAAGACTCATACGTAGAAAATTTTTAAGCAAAATTAGAAGCTTTCTGAGAGAATTCCTAAAAGCTTTAAGAATATAGGCCCTGATTTTATAATGTTTTATTAACAAGGTAAGGAGGAGCACGATCAGATAATCAACCAATTTGGCACAGGTGGAGCTTGCTTAAGTTAATCATCTTAACTAGCATGATACCTATATAGTAGTCAACAATTCAAGTGGATCAAAACCACTTGAGCATGGGGCACAACCTAACACTTTTTCAATTTCTCAGTTTGTTTAAATCCACGTGGGGTTCAAAGTAAATTTTTTTTTTCTTTTTAAACTTATCTATTACAAATCTGTTGCATTGTTTCACAATTACAGTGTATAAGTTTTTTTTGTTATTTACCTTAAAAGAACAACATGCCCCGTAGGTGGGGTACATTGTAACGTGTGAGGGAAACGTTGTAACATGGCCATATGACAGCTTAAAATGTTATCTGATCTAATGAAAAATATATACAAGACAAACTAAAATATTTTGTCAATTAAATTTTGTTTTTCAAGCCTCCGCGAGATTTCATCTCACTGTGATACTACAGTGGGCAGATGTGGTCACGCGGTTTGGCCAAATCGTCTAGTCTGTGTTTAAAGGATTTCAATGTTAAACATAAGTTGAAACTGTCCTTAAGTCTGTGTTCTTCACCAGTTTGGTTTAGAAACTTGGTTTAAAAACTGTCTATTCTGTCCCAGTTTTAAAAAGTGATTTTCACTATTATTTACAACAGGGTCTGCATTTTTTGGGGTTTACATAGAAGATTTTTTTGTGATAATATGTGCAACAACAACAAAAAGTTCAAAAGTCAACAAAATTGTCACAACTGAATGTAACACTTTTGACAAACCAATCAAGTCAGTCTCTGAGTAACATGTAGTAAAATAAGTATAATGAACTACTCAAAGCATTTTGAACTTGATTTTTCAGAATTCTCCAGCACATTTTATAATATCCAAAAATTAAGCATTCCACCTCTCACGCACATTAATATGTCTATAGAAAACACAGGCTTGTTGTCAGTTAGAATATTAGAAGTAAAAACATTGACATAACACACTCATGATGCCCAATAACAATTGAATACTTGCAGGCTAAGAAATAAATCATTGTTATCTTACAATCCATCTGTTTCCAAATCCACATCATTTGAATATCAGGTATCAATGTATGTCAAAAAATAACATGCACAAAACACAGTATTATTTACAAGAAGCAGAGGCTCAAGAAGTACATCCATTACATGGAAAACCCACACTGGCGAATGTTTTGAGCACGTCATCACTTTCAGAGAAAAAGAAAATGACAGCTTGAGCGGCTTTAACATGCTGTCAATCAGAGACTATAATGTACCTAATGAAGTAATGTACCTTCTTAGCTGTATAAAAGATTAAGGCAATTGTCAAATTAAATCCGATACATTTTTACATGATTTGTTACATTTAATTAACCCATTTGCAGATTTTTGAGACATGTAGTTTGCAATTGATTCATTACAAGCATTTATTTATGTGAGATAAATGTTGGGTAATGGCTCTTTTTGTGTGTGTGTGTGTGTGTGTGTGTGTGTGTGTGTGTGTGTGTGTGTGTGTGTGTGTGTGTGTACTGGTATTCATCACGTTGTGGGGACCAAATGTCCCCACAAGGATAGGAATACCAGTAAATTTTGACCTTGTGGGGACATTTCTTAGGTCCCCATGAGGAAACAGGCTTATAAATCATGCACAATGAGTTTTTTTGAGGAAGTAAAAGTGTGCACAATCTCCTGTGAGGGCTAGGTTTAGGTGTAGGGCCATAGAAAATACGGTTTGTACAGCATGAAAACCATTACACCTATGAAATGTCCCCATAAAACATGTAAACCCACACGTGTGTGTGTGTGTGCGCGCACACGTTTGAAATTGCCGCTAAAGCTGAGAAGCCTCGAAAGTGTGATCAAGTGAAAAAAACAGGATTAGGCCCTGGTGAGATGTCACGAGTTCAGCCCAGTCTCTAATTGATTGGTGTGAGATGCACATGAAGAAGACGTTAAAGTGAAATGAAGTCATAACAGTGAATAGAGACATTTATTAGGTCAGACACGGAACCCACCAAAACGTTGAGATTGTTTATTGATTTTTGTGTTTTGGCTGACTGCTCCTGTGTAATCGCTTGTGCTGTTGCGGCGACCCGGACCCTGAAGCCCCCGACCGCAGACGAGAGCCCACATGCTGTCATCTGACGCGCTCCCAAACGAGCCGCCACAAATCTGACAGGAGTATTCCTGTTAAATATGACTTATGGTCTACAGACAGCATCTGAGGTCTGATTAGCACAGAAAAGCATTCTGTGCTCAGACTGTAGAAAAAAAAAACAATCCTTCCACATTTTACAGTGATTGGAAGTGTTCTAGAGGTTTTTAAATATTGTGGTTAAACTGATATTGATAATCTACGTAATTCTAAGTTTGCTCTATTTAAAGTTATGTAGCATTCTTGTGTGTATCAAAGTTACCAGGTTTTAAATGCTTAAAGCACTGGAAATACTTTACAGACAGGTCTCTTTAAAACCCCACCCTCCGAAGACACACCAGCCAATCCTGGACGTGCAAAATGATTGGCAGGCAGAAAGTGTTTTTGATTGGCTAGTTTTCCAGAGGTCTACTTTTTGTGCTTTTTTTGTCAGTAAAAATGCAGACATTATATGTGTTGTTATTATTATTTGAGTCTTAAAGGAACAGTTCACCCAAAAACGAGAATGTGCTGAAAATGTGCTCACTCTCAGGGCATCCAAGATGTAGATGAGTCTGTTTCTTGATCAGATTTGGAGAAATATGTCATTCCATCCCTTGCTCACCTATAGTGAATGGGTGCCGTCAGAATGAGAGTCCAAACAGCTGATAAAAACACAATAATCCACAAGTAGTCTACACCAATCCAGTCCATCAGTTAACATCTTGAGAAGACAAAAGCTGCATGTTTCATCATTGAGAATTGAGAAATCCATCATTGAGATGTTTTTTTCCTTAAATACAAGTCCATAATCTAATAACACTTCCTCCAGTGAAAAAGTCCATCTTCTGTTACCCTTCACATCAAAATCCACCTGCACAGTGCAGATTTCTAAGTAGATAACTTGTGGATTTAGATGTTTTTAACAGCTGTTTAGACTTCGACGGCACCCATTCACTGCAGAGGATCCATTTCTGAGCAAGCAATTTCACATTTCTCCAAATCTGATGAAGAAACAAACTCATCTACATCTTGGATGGCCTGAAGATGAACACATTCTGAGGCACTTTTAATTTTTGGTGAACTCTTAAAGTTATTGATTCACATAGTTGACACAAACAGCTTTAAACTGTTGCAAACGTGTGTTCTCAAACTCATCTCATGTTGAGTTTACTATCAGAGTGGTTGAGTTTGACCACACCTGGAAGTTTTAAGGCCCAGGGAAAATGCCGTTTTAGAAATGAAATGTCTAACCTCTGATTGCACCTCATCCCACAGTTGTTGGTGTAGTTCTACACACATATAAAGAGCAGCCGCTGGCTGAAGGTTGATATGAATCTGCTGGCGGTTTATTAGACGAAGCAGTGAGCTGTGACTGACGGTATTGTCCACAGATGGACTGAAGTCCACGGCACACGGGACCCGGCGCGGCCTCGCTGACAATACAATCAATAACCACGCGCTTATTACATGACCTCCCTCTCTCTCGGAGCGCTCCAGTGCCTCTCTTCCTCTGCTTCCGCTTCTCCCGCTTCATTTTTAACCCCTTTTATTTCTGCTGTAACCTGATTGTGCTCCAGAATCTTGGAATGTCTTGTCTCTGTTTGTCTCTCAGGCCAGAATCATACTCTGCAAACAAACACATGCAAACAGAAACGCTTGGCCAACTCATTGTAAGTACTCAGTCTCACAGTCTGTGCTCTCTCTACCGTTCCCTTCACATGTCTGTGTCATTAAATTCAAGGTTTGCATAGTTAGCATTGGTTGATGATGTGACTACACCATTGTGTCAATGCATTCAGAACGAGGCGTGAATTTTGATATAAATATTTTCTTTTCAAGCAACATATAAAAATCACAAATATTTTATTAACGCACCACAATTAATTTGTATGTTTTTGGAAATCGGAAATTGAAACTAATGCTTAATGATGAATTAATCCAATTTATTTGTGACCCTGGACCACAAAACCAGTCATAAGTCGCTGGGGTATATTTGTAGCAATAGCCAAAAATACATTGCATGGGTCAAAATTTTTGATTTTTCTTTTATGCCAAAAATCATTAAGAAATTAAGTTCATGTTCCATTAAGATTTTTTTGTAAAATTCCTACTGTAAACATATCAAAATGTAATTTTTGATTTGTAATATGCATTGTTAAAGAACCTAATTTGGACAACTTTAAAGGTGATTTTCTCAGTCTTTTTGATTTTTTTGCATCCTCAGATTTCTGATTTCAAATAGATGTATCTCAGTCAAATATTGTCCTATCCTAACAAACCATACATCAATAGAAAGCTTATTTATTGAGCTTTCATATGTATAAATCTCAGTTTTGTCAAATTTAACCTTATGACTGGTTTTGTGGTCCAGGGTCACATTTAATAATAAACAAATAACAAATTATTTAATTGCTTAAATTACACACACTTTTAATTTTGGATTTGAATTATTTTGTTCCTACTTTAATTTGTTTTTGAAATACATTTTGAAATAATTTAAATGGTGGCTGTCGTGACTTGTTTTCATGCAGATTTATTCAAACATTAAATAATGAAGACATTAAGAAGTTAAGTAAAAATATAATAAATATGTAAAATAGTACATATACTCTATTTATTAAAAGGCTGATTTTGCAATGTTTAGTGATGCTTTGTTTACAAGCTTATTTATTGTCATCTTTCCACAGTTGAAACACTGAAGTTGTATTGTTTCATTCAACACCTTCTGATATTAATTTTGTTTATTTTGTGCAATAACTTGTAGTAAATTCAATAATTTGCCATATTTTTTTTATTTGCTCCTTCTGCTGAATATTTGTAGTTGCTGCAATTTCAGTGCATCACAAAATCCATTATATTACAGTAGATGTTTCAGCAGTAACTGATATTATGTGACCCTGAACTACATATATGGACCACAACAATACATTGTGTGGGTCAAAATTATATTTTTTTTATTTTATGCCAAAAATCATTAGAATAATAATTAAAGATCATGTTCCATGAAGATATTTTGTAAATTTCCTACTGAAAATATTTTAAAACTTAATTTTGGATTAGTAATATGCATTGCTAAGAAATTCGTTTGGACAACTTTAAAGGCGATTTTCTCAATAATATATTTCTCAAATTCCAGATTTTAAAATAGTTGTATTTTGGCCACATATTGTCCTATCCTAACAAACCATACATCGATGGAAAGCTTATTTATTCAGCTCTCAGATATATAAATCTCAATTTGAAATAAAATTTAACCTTATGACTGGTTTTGTGGTCCAGTGTCACATATTTGGAGGAATGTGACGTAATGTTCCTGCAACTTCAAAGTAACTGTTCGCATGGCATTTTCTGCTCAAGTGATTGGCTCTAAAATGAAAAAGTATACAGTCTGTCTGCTTTATATTTTGTTTCTCAATCTCACTGTCTTTTCAGCATCTTGTGGCACGAGTGTTTGACGCATTAAAACCATTTGACTTTGAGAGATGTGTCTTGAGGCTGATGCGTTCTACTCTGTTCTTATTTTTGAACGCAAGAACACGTCCCGACTCTCTCTCTCCCGCAGTCATGCGGCTCTATGCTCCCAGCGTGGACCCCACGGCCCATAAATGCTAATGTCCTCCACTTGCCTCTCTCATAAAGCCCAATAAAAGAGCCCCATAAATCCTGCCAATTAGCACTGTCTATCAGTGCCGTTAATTGGAGAATGGAGACTCATTGGTGGGTGACCTTGCGTGTCAGAGATGATACTGATGGCTGATGGAGATCAGTCTATGGTCGCAGCTCAACAATGAAACGCAAACGGCCTCTGAGACAATTTGAGATGATTTCTGAGACATCTTACATTGGTATGATTACTGTACATTGTTCTTTGATCAGTGAGTTACAGTACAAACACAAGGCATCTTGTGGATTATTACTTTATACAGTTACAGAAAATGAATCAACACTTTAAGACATTTTTTTTTCCAGATTTTAATCTTTAAAAATGCCATTGTACAGCAGCAACTATTGTATTTCAGGGACAGTTTACCCAAAAAATGAAAGTTCTGTCATCTTTTTCATTTATATGCAGGGTTTTATTTTTTGAGAAAATATCAACATGCAGGTTTTGAGGGAAAAACCGAGTCAAGTTAATGATGGAACTGGTGTATCTGAACTATTTCGCTGCAGGTTATAACGTCTGAGGCGTTTGTCTGGCTGGGATCTCTGTGTGGCCCGTCATGACCTGGTCAGGAAAGGGACACGGCTTTCATCCACAACACTCACTCGAGTCTCTGATACAGCCTGAAGGATATAAAGAGAGAGAGAAATAAAAGCCTGGAGTGAGTGAGTCTCTCCTGCTCGCTATCAATCTCTCTTCATGTGGATTAGAAGCAAAGGCCGCTTTAAGCTGCGGTTGTGCCGCCCACCGCACTGACACGCTGACATGCACTTCCTGTCACAGATAATTCACTCATCAGCCTTTGAACTGCAGTTGAGCATGGAGGAGGACGACGAGCCACGGGAGACGCTTTCGCAGGAGTGTCACAGATCTGTTCCAAAACCTGCCTCGCTCCCTAACTAGACAGCATTATAAGGGTACACGTGTTAGCACACTTTTCAAAAGCATACTTACTATGGAAATAATATACTTAAGTCTGAACTGCACATCGAAATAAGTGTACATCTTCAAACATTCAAAAATACATTATTATAAAGTGCAACAGTCAAACAAGTGAACTCTAAATCCCCTTAAGTGGCCTTTAATTGCATTAATATGATATTATCTGCAAGTATAGTTTGCTAAAAATATGCTTTTACACTATAAAGTGTGCACTTAAGTGCACTTTCACAGAATGATACATAAATTGATAATAAATTGATGTGTAAAGGAGACAGCTTACTTTGGAATTGTTACTATTTGAAGTAATAATTAATGTAACTCTAAATAAACTTAAGTGGCCTTTTATTGCATTATTATCTGCAAGTGTAGTTTGCTAAAAATATGCTTTTAAGATTTGAAGTACACTACAAAGTGCACATCCATCATTAGAATCATACTATTATAGTTTTTTTTATTATTTAGTTATTATTTATACTTTTTCATTTTCATTTTACTTCAAGTTTTAGTAATGTTCTTGTCCATTTGTCATTTTTGATTATTTTTTAAAATAAATAGTTTAATGTATTTTTTAAATTATATTATTTATATTTAATAAAACCAAATGAAAGTAAGAAATGTAGCTAAAAAATATATTTATTAATTTATATACATTACTCAAGTTTAGTTTTGGTTACACTCTATTGAAAAGGTCCAATTCCCACTATAAACTGTCTGTTAACTGTGACTTTTTCCTCAATAAACTCGTAATTTCCTGCTTAATAATAGTTAGTAAGGTAGTTGTTAAGGGATTAAGGATCTAAAATATGGTCATGCAGAATAAGGCATCAATATGTGCTTTATAAGCAGTGTTGGGGGTGTGTTAGCAGTGTTAACACATTACAAGTAATGCAAGATATGAAATAATATTAGTTTTTCTAATAACTAGTAAAGTAACGCGTTACTTTTTCAAATAAGTAATGCCAATTACTTTTCCCCCCATTTATTGATTAAAAGCTCTCCTGTCCCCATGTTGAGAGAAATCGTGAGTAAGAAGTTACTTTAGTTCTAGAATAAATGTGAACATGCATTAATTCATCTCACTAAAAAAAAAAATGTATGTAACCCTGGTTCCCTGAGGGAACGAGACACTGCGTCCTGAAACGCTATGGGGAACGCCATTGGCGGGCCGCACTCTGAGTCATAGTCCAACGTCCAATGAGAAACGGGAGTGACGTCACAGGCGCGGTGACGTCAGCGACCAGGAAGTATAAAAGCACGTGCGTTTGAAGCCGGCGTCAGCTCATAGGAATGAAGCGAGCGCAGCAGGGATGCGGGAATTATGGTCCGAGACGCAGTGTCTCGTTCCCTCAGGGAACCAGGGTTACATACGTAACCTGAGACGTTCCCTTCCGGGAACTCAACACTGCGTCCTGAAACGCTATGGGGAACGAGGTATCAACGCCCCCATAATTCCAAAGCCCTGCCTAGTGTCTGCTAGGACAAGGGTGGAAAAAGTTGTGTCTGGTGAAACTTGCCAGAACACAGGAACAAACCTCAGCCTGGGGAGCTTGCCAGGGCATGAGTAGTAATACATCTCTGTCTGTGGAGCCCACCAGACAAGAGGGAGAGAAATGTACCTCGGCCCTCAGGCACACGAGGACAAGATAGTCCTTCGTCTGGTCTCGCAAGACCGTGAAGGAAACAGCGTCTAGAATACTTACCTGCTGAGACACTGTGGTAGCTCCGCCTGGTGATCTTGCCAGGACGCGAGTGGTAATACATCTCTGTCTGTGATCCAACACCAGACAAGAGGGATATATGAACCTCGGCTCTCAGGCACTTGAGAAGAAATGGTAGTCCTTTGTCTGCATTACAGCCAGTACAAGAGGGACACAAGAAGTGCCTGGTGATCTTGCCAGGACACTGGAATTCATCTCTGTCTGTGATCAGCCACCAGACAAGAGGGATAAATGAGCCTCGGCCCTCAGGCACACGAGGAGAAATAGTGGTCCTTTGTCTGCGTTACAGCCAGTACAAGAGGGATGCAAGAAGTGCCTGGTGATCTTGCCAGGACACTGGAATGCATCCCTGTCTGTGATCCACCACCAGACAAGAGGGATATATGAACCTCGGCCCTCAGGCACTCGAGGAGAATTGGTAGTCCTTTGTCTGCATTACAGCCAGAACAAGAGGGACGCAAGAAGTGCCTGGTGATCTTGCCAGGACACTGGAATGCATCTCTGTCTGTGATCCACCACCAGACAAGAGGGATATATGAACCTCGGCCCTCAGGCACTCGAGGAGAATTGGTAGTCCTTTGTCTGCATTACAGCCAGAACAAGAGGGACACAAGAAGTGCCTGGTGATCTTGCCAGGACACTGGAATTCATCTCTGTCTGTGATCAACCACCAGACAAGAGGGATATATGAACCTCGGCCCTCAGGCACACGAGGAGGAGTAGTAGTCCGTTGTCTGCGTTACAGCCAGTACAAGAGGGACACAAGGAGTGCCTGGTGATCTTGCCAGGACACTGGAATAGCTCCGCCTGGGGAAATTGCCAGGACGCGAGAAGTAATACATCTCTGTCTGTGATCGACCACCAGACAAGAGGAATACGAGCCTCGGCCCTCAGGCACGCGAGGCGAGATAGCACACCACTTGCCTGGGGAGTGCCAGGCCAAGATGGTGGAAATTCCCAAAAAGGGGTAAAACCTCTTTTCCTTAATAGAAGGAAAGCGCCTTTTGACCTCTGGGCCTAGCCTTAGCTAGGGCTGAAGGATGACTGAGCCAGGAGTGGCTCTGAGGTCGAGTTCGTAAAACCTAACGAACGTTAGAGGTGAGGACCAACCCGCCGCACTGCAGATGTCCTGGATAGGGACACCTGCCATCAGAGCTTTAGAGGCTGAGATGCCTCGAGTTGAGTGAGCCTTGACTCCCATGGGGGATGGGAGACCAGAGGACTCGTAGGCAGTAGAGATGGCATCAACGATCCACTTACTGATAGTAAGTTTGGAGGCCGGGCATCCCCTCTTAGGGGGGCCATAACAAACCAGAAGTTGCTCTGATTTACGCCACAGGGCAGCTCTGTGGACGTAAGTGTCTAGTGCTCTTACTGGACACATTAAGTTATACTTCCTTTGGTCGTGCTCCACGAATGGAGGAGGATAAAACGCCTGAAGCGTTATTGGCTGTGGTGTTGCTCATGGGACCTTGGGTACGTACCCAGCTCTTGGGTAAAGGAATGCTTTGGCCAGCCCAGGGGCAAAGTCAATGTAGGAGGGGGCCACCGAAAGGGCCTGCAGGTCCCCGACTCTCTTGAGAGACGTCAGCGCAAGCAGCAGTGCTGTCTTTAAGGTAAGCATCTGATCGGAGACCTCGTCCAGAGGCTCGAAGGGAGGCTTACACAGCGCCTCCAACACCACAGCTAGGTCCCATGTAGGGACTCTCGGTTTCGCACGAGGCCTCAGCCTGAGTGCACCGCGGAGGAAACGTGAGACCAGGGGGTGTTTGCCCACTGAAAGGCCACCATGAAGGGCGTGGTAAGCCGATATAGCCGCCACGTACACCTTCAAGGTGGAGTGAGCTAACCCTGCGGAAAGACGAGTTTGCAGGAACTCCAGCACTGTACCAACCGGGCAGTGGACTGGGTCTAAATGGCGATCATGGCACCATGAAGCAAACAAGTTCCACTTTAGGCCATAAAGTTTCCTCGTAGAGGGAGCTCTGGATTGAAGGATGGTCTCGACAACCTCAGTTGGGAGACCAGCTTCTATGAGTTGTGCCCCCTCAGGGGCCACACCCATAACTTCCACTTCTCTGGGTGGGGGTGGCAAATTGCGCCCCCAGCCTGGGAGAGAAGGTCCCTCCTGACAGGAATCTCCCATGGAGAGCCATCGAGGAGGGCGATTATATCCGAGAACCATACTCGGGCCGGCCAGTACGGGGCTACTAGCAGCAGCCGTACTCCGTACCGGCGCACTCTTTCCAGAACTCCCGGGAGCAGAGCGATCGGGGGAAAAGCGTACAGACAAAGCCTCGGCCACGTCTGTACCATGGCATCCAGTCCAAGAGGAGCTGGAGGAACTAGAGAGTACCAAAGGGGACATTGCGATGTCTCCTGAGTCGCAAAGAGGTCCACTTGGGCTTGACCAAACACTCTCCAGACTTGCTTCACCACCTCTGGGTGAAGCATCCATTCCCCGGGCCTCGGCCCCTGCCTCGACAGGACGTCTGCTCCCACATTGAGGCGTCCAGGAATGTGAACTGCTCTCAATGAGAGAAGCTTCCCTTGGGACCACATGATGATCTGGTACGCCAGCTTGTATAAGGGGCGTGAACGCAGACCTCCCTGGTGGTTTATGTAGTAGACTACCGCAGTGTTGTCTGTACGGACCAGCACGTGACGGTTTCTTAGGTCTGGAAGGAAATGCTTCAGAGCCCGGAACACGGCCAGCATTTCTAGGCAATTTATGTGCCAAGAGTGATGATGGTCGTTCCACAGGCCACGGGCCGAGCGGCCACTCATGACTGCTCCCCACCCGGTGAGGGATGCATCTGTCGCTAGCGTGACGCGGCGGCAAGGAGCTCCCAGCACTGGACCTTGAGATAGGAACCAGGGCTTCTTCCACATGACTAAGGCACGTAGGCAGCGCCGCGTGACCTTGATCTTGCGGAATGGGTTCCCCCTCGGGGAAAACCCTTTTGTTTTGAGCCACCACTGTAGCGGTCTCATGTACAGCAGTCCAAGAGGTATCACGTTGGATGCAGCTGCCATAAGACCTAACAGTACTTGGAACTGTTTGACAGTGAGTAGCAGGCCTAGCTTGACCGCATTTGCTGCAGTAAGGATCGACTCGATCCGAGCAGGTGACATTCGTGCCTGCATCGTGGCCGAATCCCAGACTACACCTAGATAAGTGGTTCTCTGTAATGGAGAAAGCACACTTTTCTTGGCGTTGAGCCTCAACCCCAGCTTTTTCATATGAGCAAGAACAACATCTCGATGTTGAGCCGCTAACTGTTCTGAACTGGCTAGGATGAGCCAGTCGTCTATGTAGTTGAGTATGCGGATGCTCTGGAGTCGCAGAGGAGCCAGAGCAGCATCCACACACTTCGTGAAAGTTCGGGGTGAGAGCGCTAGGCCGAACGGAAGAACTCTGTATTGGTAAGCTTTGCCCCTGAAAGCGAACCTGAGAAACTTCCGGTGTTGAGGAAGGATGGAGACGTGAAAGTACGCGTCTTTCAGATCTATCATGACAAACCAGTCCTCGGACCTGATTTGAGACACGACTTGTCTGACAGTCAACATTTTGAACTTCAGTTTTCTGACTGAGAGGTTTAGCTGTCTGAGATCTAGAATGGGCCGCAGCCCCCTATCCTTCTTGGGAACAATGAAGTACCGGCTGTAGAACTGGGATTTTCTGTGTTGAGGAGGGACCACCTCGATGGCCTCCTTCCTCAGGAGAGTATTTACTTCCTGTTCCAGTACCAGAGCCTGCTCGGGGCTTACAAGAGTAGGAAATACCCCGCTGAAAGGTGGCGGCTTGGCGCCGAATTGAATGCAATAGCCTTTCTCTACAGTGCGCAGGACCCACGTAGAAATATTTGGCAGTAGCTTCCACGCTGCCAGAAATTCTACTAAGGGAACCAGCCTCTCGAGACTGGTTTCTTGATTTATTTGAGGAGCTAACTCGGTGACCTGTAACAGCAAACTGGCAGGATGCACCTGAAGTAAGCGCTCTAGAGACCCCCGTGGGGGTGGCGAACTCTCTGGTTCCGCTACGTTTCCGGGCGGAGAGACCAGAGAATGATGTTCGCGGGAGACTGCTGCGCCCTGTAACACCGGCAGGGTTAGCTGACGAATCTCCTGAGGGCCCCGAAGAGAGGTGGCCACCGTGAAAGGCGGTGGAGCACCTGACTCTTCGAGAGGGGCTGCCCTCATTGGCCCTGGGCCACGACCATCAGGGCCGTTTAGCCGAGGCCCTCTTAGACTGGAGGACGACCCTCAGGTCCGGCCTCGTCTTAGAGGACCCCGGCTTGGAGTGTTGCTGAGCCCGCCCTCTAGGTCTTGCCGGAGGGGTACGGGTAGCAACACTCCTTTTCTGTGCTTCCCGGTGCGAGGAGCTAGCATGCGGCTGGGGCTGCTCCCATCCAGCAGCCCCAGAGGAGTAAACGCGGTGAGGAAGATAACGCTGGAACGCCGCCGCCTGCTTACGGGCCTCCTGGTGCCTGTTGACAACCGTGTCAACAGAGTCACCAAAGAGGCCGATGGGATGCAGGGGGGCGTCCAGGAGCGTGACCCTGTCCTTCTCTTTCATGTCGGACAGGGTCAACCAGAGATGCCTCTCCCCGGCCACCAGGGCTGCCATAGACCGCCCGATGGCACGGGCGGTCTCCCTGGTGGCGCGGAGCACCAGGTCTGCGGTCCTGCGCATCTCTGTAACACTCACTTCCTCGCCGTCGCTGAACTCCTTCAGCAGGTCAGCCTGGTATGCCTGGAGTACAGACATAGTGTGTAGACAACCACCAGCCTGACCTGCTGCCGCATATGCCTTGCCCATCAAGCCGGATGTGATCTTTAATGGCCTGGTGGGCAAGGACGGAGCCTTCAAAGACGATGCCAGGCCGGGAGACAGATAGCTCGCTAGTGTCTGCTCGACCTGTGGCATCGTCTTATAACCATATTCCTCCATCCCCCCACATTACCGTAGTAATCAGAGGCGGGGGAGAAAAGACGTGAGGAATATGGTTTTTCCCACGATCTCGAGATCTCTTTGTGGAGATCGGGGAAAAAAGGAAGGCTCCGTTTAGGAGGTGCTGACTTCGCCCGCAGGAAGCGCTCATCGAGCCTGCTTCCCTGCGGTTCATGTTCTTGAGCGGGTGGCCAGCTGATATTGAGTTTGGCCACCACGTTAGTCAGCACCTCGACTAGCTCCTCGTACTGGGGTGAACGGGGGGGGGGACGGTTGTGGGGTGTCAACGCTCTCAATGTCAGCCTCCTCGGAGGAAGACAGATGAAGCGTTGACTCCTCCTCTTGGAGGGAAGGAACCGCAGTGCGGGCTTCCTCATCCAAGAGGAGGTCAAACGATCCGCTGGGTGAGGAGAGAGATAGGGGATCACCCGTCTCAACTCCCTCCAGCAGATCTAACTGCGAACCCCACGAGTGCAGCTGCCGCTCCGCCTCAGCGGAAGCGGGGCCAGACCCGCGGGGAACGCTTGTGAAAGCCCCCTCCTCAAAGAGGGCTTTCCGGGAACGGAGCAACCGCAGCGGCATTCGCTCGCACTGCGGGCAGCCAGCCCCCTCAAGGGCTGACCTAGCGTGCTCCGCTCCCAAGCAGACCACACATAGATCGTGTGTATCCCCACCAACAATGAAACGTTGGCAGGGAGGGACACACTTTCTATGGGGTTGCTCAACCGCTTTTCTTTTAAAAGTTCTTTTTCCCCCTTTTGGCATACTGTTCAAAATAAAGTTGTGCAAACTGGCACTAAAAAACAGCAGTATGAGGACAGACAGACAATCGACATAGAGCGCTCTCGCTGAATGACAAAAGCTGATGCCGGCTTCAAACGCACATGCTTTTATACTTCCTGGTCGCTGACGTCACCGCGCCTGTGACGTCACTCCCGTTTCTCATTGGACGTTGGACTATGACTCAGAGTGCGGCCCGCCAATGGCGTTCCCCATAGCGTTTCAGGACGCAGTGTTGAGTTCCTGGAAGGGAACAGATACAGTGTTCTTCAAAATGAATAAAAACACAGAAATTCAACACAAACCTGCAATAATTAAATATGTTGAATAATTCAAATATCCTTTATGTATTTAATCCCATTTTATTAACCGATGTCTTTGCTGCCGACCTTTGATGATCCAATTCATCCATACTAATAAGCAAAAATTACTCAAGATAATCTAACATTTGTTTTCCTTTTTTTTATTGCTGAAGAGTTTACATTTATTCTTTTGCGGTCTACTCTACAGACGTCAATTTATTTTTCTCTAAAGAGGCTTTTGGTGTGAAAAGGCTTTTACATTTGCTAAAAACAAACAAGCAAGCCCTGCCCAGATTTAAAAAGTTATGCAAAAGTAATGTACAGCATTACTTTCCATAAAAAGTAACTGAGTAATTAGCTACTTTTTTAGGGAGTAACTCAATATTGTAATGCATTACTTTTAGAAGTAACTTTCCCCAAAACTGTTTATAAGTACTATAAAACAGCCATCATGCTAGAAATATTTATGCTAGTTAATAGAGAGAATCTTTAAAAAAAAGTGTTACCAAAATATTTGATGTTTTTAATTTTAGTTAGCGATAACCCTGGATCCTGCTTATTAACCCTGTTTGTGCACATGTGCGTGACACTCTTTTTCTTTCATCTTCATCTTCGCCTCTATGAATGCAGAGGGTGCAGCGGATGATCAGTGAGAGAGGAGAATAATTCGCAATAACCGTCAGTACAGAGCAGCTTTTGTTTGGCTGGTGGCACGTGGTCAGTCGTACCTGCCAGGTGTGTGAGCCGTGACCCGCGCTCCTCTGTTCTGGGCCGGGACGGGGCCGTTGAGAGACGCGGCTCTGCCCGTCAAAAGCCCCATTCAGACAGACTCACGGGCAGCACAGTGGAGGACAGTGTGGGCCCTCGAAACGTGACACCCAGTGACAGCGGCACGGCAGAACCCCGTCCCGCAGCTGCTGAAAGCTCCCGGAGACCAGCGGAAGACGGGACACTGCCGCTATTGGACCTTTTGGATCTCCACAGGCCTGAAAAAAAAGAGTGACGGGGCGAGCGGGAGGCGATAATAAGAGCATGTTTGAGCGTCTGATCATCAGAGAACAGGACTGTGGAAACAGATTGTCACTTCAAACATCGGATCACTTGCACACAGGAACAGGTGTGTCTGAAGACGACACATACTCTTCCTCTGACCGGCGCTGTTCTGATCTGTCATATTGAGTTTGCTGGTAATGTGAGTCCAGATGCCTCAGTGTTCTGATGAATATGCCGTATGAGAAATAAAAGCTGTTTCTGAATCAAACCAACACTTTCAGATTCAGATCAGGTCAGTTCAGGTCAGCATCACAAGAGGACAAGTGCATAACCTCTGCACCGCATTTATCAAACTGAACTTTTTTAATTTTATTTATGGAAAATATAATTCCAAACTAAAGAAACTCCTACTGAGTGACCCCTTTATTGAGGCCTATTACTTTTATATATTGCATAAAATAACAAAAATCCTTAATACTGATTGAATGTACACAACTGGTCATGTTTTTGAAGGAAGTCTCATCTGCTTACCAAGACATTTATTTAATCAAAAAGACAGTATAAATTTTGAAATATTATTACTACATAAAAAAGCTGTTTTCTATGTGAATAACTGTTACAATGTAATTGATTGCTGTGATCAAAGCTGAATTTTCAGCATCATTACTCCAGTTTTCAGTGTCACATGATTCTTCAGAAATCATTCTAATATACTGATTTGCTGCTCAACAAACAATTCTGATTATTATCAGTGTTAAAGTTGTGCTGACTGATATTTTTGTGAAAACTGTCACACATTTTATTTTTAAGATTTCACAGATTATTTAGAAAGTTCAAAGGAACCACATTTATTTTAAATATTTGTAACATTATAAATGTTTTACTGTTACTTTTGATGTAAAAAGTATCTTTTTCTTTCAAAATTTTTTTACTGACCCCAGTAGTGTAATTAAGAAAAAAAAGATATTTTAAAGAATGTTAATGCAGCTCTTTTCCACACAGTGGAACAGGCTAAAAACAGCACAACACTAGGCTGAATACATAATGCAGTGTGTTGGTATTGTGGTGACTTATTTCTTTAACTATCATCTAGATCCTGCAGATGTCTGTCAGGTGTATTAATCATCTGTTCTGCTGAGGAACATCATTATGATTCAGAAATGATGAACCGTTTTCAATTTGATCTCATTACAGATATTGGTAGATAAAAGTGATCTAATCAACAAATAAGTGTGTGCTGCTCTTTGCAATCATTTATTCAACATTAACAACATCTTTGACAACTGTGGGAAAAATCCATTTGTTTATCTTAGTCTCTTATCCAGTGACAGAAACTGCAGGACTGGACTTTCAAGTGGTTAAAGAAAAGGAGGATTTGGTGGTGAGTTAAAAGGAGCAAGTTATTATGCTTTGATAACACTTTACAAGTAGGTCCCATTAGGTAATGTTACTCAATTTAACGTTAGTTGATAAAAATACAGCTGCTCATTGTTGGTTCACATTAGCACAGATACAACTTGAAATGTTACGATTTACATTAATAATTGATTTAGAAGTATTTGTTCATTGTTGTTTAATGTTAATGTCAACAAATGGAACTTTATTGCAGTGTTATGTCATCAATTGGCCATATTGGAGGCACTGAACATAAACAATGCCACTGAACCAAACAAAACTTGCATATTTTGCAGATTATTGCTGCTGAAAATAATCAGTTGTTTTATGTTTTAGGCTGAACTAATCATTCAGTCTGGGAAAAACATTTGGAGTACTATAGACTGCCAAAAGTTATAACAAATCAAGGAGAAGAGTGCAAAAACTGAAGAACAAAAGGCATTTGTGATTAGCCAAACTAAACCAGGATTTCCAGGGCAAGAATCTTGACAACATTTTGTTTGTTCTTATTTCCGGTCAAGTAATATATTAGGCTAATATCTTAATTGTATGCATTCGAATTCTTCTTCTTTTTCTTCTGCCACTCTTAAATCTATGGCAACCCATAGAACCACTTACGGGAAAGTTGTGTAATTTTGCACACATATAAAGGACAGCCTCATCATTAACCATAGCAAGTTTTGAGTCTCTAACTCAAACTCTCTAGCACCACCACTTGTCCAAACTTTCTTTATGCTAACAACTTTAACTTGAACCGTAAGGTACAACATCAAAATTATATTTTTCTCTGAATCCATGGCTCATGTTGAGTCGAATGAACACCAAAAATAAATAAATAAATAAGGTTTATTTATTTATTTTTAATTGTTTGGAAAAAAAAAATACTTTTTCGAACTCGTCCTAGACGGTTTGTCTGATTTTCACCAAAATTGGCTCAGATCATCTTCAAACCATGCTGGCAAAAAGTTATGAAATTCAAGTTGACTAGTCAAACTGTTCTCGAATAAGGCACGAACAAATTCTACGAAAAGCTGGCAAAAATAGATTTTTTTAGACAATTTGGCGAATATAAGAAAAACTTATGTGTCTTTGGCACCATGCCCCGATAGTACTTAAAAGGTTTGGTGGCAGTTATAAGGAAACTTGAAAAATGCTAATAACTTCTGATGAAAAATTCTAATTGTAATGATCTCAAAATATTCCTTGGCTCAGGCCGAGAACATTGATACCAAGCATGCCAAAATTGGCCAAACTTCCTGTCCGCTATTTTGATTATTGTAGAAAACCTACTTTTTCAAACTCCTCCTAGACAGTTGGTCCAATTTTCACCAAATTTGGCTCGGATCATCTTCAGACCATGTTGACAAAGAGTTATGGATTTCGTGTCGATATACGAAACCATTTTTATTTAACGCATCAAGGAATTTGCTGGGAAGATGCCAAAGTGCATCTGAAGCTTTATCTCTGCAAAGCTCGGTCCTGTAATTGCTGCTTGCAACTATATTTTTTTTACTGTATATTTACTACCTATTAACTTTAGTTTGTCAAATTATTGCACCCTTTCCTGCTTACTAAGTACTTCTCTATATGATTTAGCAGCTTTCACACATTTTTTTTTTCTTCAGTTGTTTAGACCACATAAATTAGCAAAACTCAATAGTACATTCAATAGTACATTAACCGTGCAATCCATGTTGTTTCCAAGTAATCCAAGTATCTCCAATATGGCCGTGCATTTGGGTAACTGACCAAGTGCAAACCCTCTATATAATGTTATAGTTTTTATGGAAATTAAATCAAATCCAAAATTAATTCGCTTTTCATACTCATTTTAAGTATCTTTTTTTTTTTTTTTTTCTTTTTTACATGCTCTTATCATTTTTGATTGGGTCTTTTTAAATACTACTATTTGTTTTATTTATTTTTATTTCAGTTTTAGTTATTTATTTCCTGTTAGTAATTTTAGTGCTTAAACTTATTTAGCTGTCAGAGCAACATTTCTAATATTTTTAAATGGAATATTTATGTTTTATTTCAGCTTTATTTCAAGTAACGAAATGATTTATAGTTAAAGTAAATGATAATTGATTTAAAGAAGTGTTATCAAAAACAGATGAATCGGTCACAATAGGAGCAAGAAAGTGAATTCATTTTGATGTGACTTTCAAGACAAAAACATATTGTCTGTTTTTACTTTGAACGGATTTGCTTGAGTGTTTGATAGTCTGACATTACCGTCATATTCAGGGATGAATCTCAGTACAGACCCTGAAAAACAGGTTCAAACATCCAACATGGTTTCTTCTGCTGTGAATCTACATTATTCTCTTTGTAAAAGTGAAATCTTTATTCACGAAACACGTATGGCATGTTTTTGGATGACTGAAGTATGCACTGAAATAATGTTTCACTATTTATCTGTTTGAAAAAACAGCAACCATTTCATTTTTGCAATACAAAAACAAAGGTTCACATGATCTTTTATGCACTGGTCGTGTTGCGTTTCACACATCAGGCTTTAATGGCATCTTATTGGTTTCTTTTAGAGTTGTTGTGATCATGAGCTCGTTAATCCAATTTCCCTTTGCTGTGATTGAATGCTGCGCTCTGCACTTACTTTATAACCCAGATAAATCTGCGGCCTGTCGTCAGAGAAAATGTAATCTGTCACGCGTCAAAGCGACGCTCGCTCACCTGATGGTTCTTAATGATGATGTCGAAGGGCATGAGCGCCTCTCCGTCTCCACTGCTTTGTTTGCCTTCACCAACACCTGATGCCGAATTAATTAATTGCCTCCAATTAGCCGGTGCGCGGCCATGCCAGGTGAGTATCTTAAAGAGAGTTATGGGATATTAAAAAGCGGGGAGGGACTACATTAGGGCTGACCTTTTCCTTTAAATTACTGATATTTGAGAGTTAATTCCAAATTCAATGAAAAGCAGGCAGGCTTTTTAGTCTTCGCGTTAAAATAGGGCGCTCTTCTGCCAGGAGGTCATTAATTATCATCTTTATAAATTAAATGAAGAAGATGTCACTGCTTGATTCACTCTATTTTTTAATCTACTATCATGATCACAGATTAGTGAACATTACAAACCTGACAGAGACCCTGTTTATGACCTTCCTGTGAATTAACTGCAAATAAATGAGAAAACGGCAGAACTGTGGAAAAATGCAGGGATGTTGCTCGTGTGGATCATTTATGAAGGAAAAACTATGCAAATAATAAAATGCAATTTAATATATAATCATACAGAGTTGAAACGACAATATAATACCATTTTTATTTTTATTTTTTTAAAAAATGCTTCCCATAATCTTTGACAAGAAAATGCTTAAAATGAAAAAAAATGTGCTGAAAATGTGTTCCTCAGGTCAACCAAGATGTAGATGAGTTTGTTTCTTCTTTAGAAATGTAGCATTCCATCGCTTGCTCACCAATGGATCCTCTGCAGTGAATGGGTGCCGTCAGGATGAGAGTCCAAACAGCTGATAAAAAAAATCACAATAATCCGCAAGTAATCCACACCACTCCAGTCCATCAGTTAGCATCTTGTGAAGTCAAAAGCTGTGTTTATAAGAAACAAATCCATAATTAAGACATTTTTAACTGTCATTTCTGGTCAAAGTAATCCATAATAATGCTTCCTTCAGTGAAAAAGTGGTTTGGTCTGAATCAGGAGAGACATCTGCACAGATCAAGCAGTTTACAACAGTCCAAAAACCGCCTCTAAACAGATATGTGAGTGGACTTTGATGTGAGAGGCAACAGGATTTTAACTGTAAATGTCTTAAGATGTTAATTGATTGGAATTGGACTGGAGTGGTGTGGATTATTGTGATGTTTTTATAAACAGCAACGTTTATTTATAGAGAACATTTAAACATAACCGAGGTTGACCGAATTGCTTTACAAAGAAAAAACAAAAATAAAATAAAAGGAAAACCAGAGAATCAACAGACAAATCAATGGAATACCGCAGGAAACAAAGAAGTGTTATAACCCAAGGTGAAAAAAATAAAAAAGTTCTTAAAATAAGATTAAAAAATACTAATAGAAGGGGCACATCTGATAAAGGGAGGAAGACTACTGAGTTTGGGTCCCGCAGTAGTGAAGGTGCATTTACCATGATTTTTAAGTTTAACTCGAGGAACTATGAATAAGCCATGGTCACAAGATCTCGAGGTTCAATTAGGGATATACGGAAGCAGCAAATAAATTTTGAGGTGCCAGGTTTTTGATAGCTTTGATTTTAAAATCAATCCTATACTTGAAAGGGAGCCAGTGTAGCGGCCATTACAAGTAACGCAAGTTACGTAATAATATTACTTTTTCCAAGTCACTACTAAAGTAATCTGCAATTATTAAATATGTCAAATAATACAAATATCCTTTACGTATTTAATCCCATTTTATTAACCAATGTCTTTGCTGCCGACCTTCGATGATCCAAATCATCCATACTAATGAGAAAAATTTACTCAAGATAATCTAACATTTTTTTTGCCTTTTTTTATATTGCTGAAGAGTTTTTTCTTCTGCGGTCTACTGTACAGACGTCAATGTACCTTTCTCTAAGCTTGTGGCTTTTGGTTTAAAAAGGCTTTTACATTTGCCAAAAATAGATATTTTTGTATTAAAAACGAGCAAGCAAGCCCTGCCCAGATTTAAAAAGTAACGCAAAAGTAACATAACGCATTACTTTCCATAAAAAGTAACTTAGTAATGCAATTAGTTACTTTTTTTAGGGAGTAACTCAATATTGGTAATGCATTCGTTTTAAAAGTAATTTTCCCCAACACTGTTAGAGACATTGAAATAGGAGTAATGCACTGCTTTTTTAAAACCTTTTTTTTGCCGCAAAGAACCTTTTGTGAAACAGAAAGGTTCTTCAGATGTTTAAGGTTCTTTATGGAACCATTTAGACAAAAAAGGTTCTCCTATGGCATCGTGAAGCACCTTTATGTTTAAGAGCGAATGGTCATAATTTCGCTTGCCTCAAGCAGTCTTGAGGCTGCATTCTAAACTAACTGATCATCTGTTATCAGCTGTTTAGACTCATTCTGACGGCACCCATTCGCTGCAGAGGATCCCAGGGTGAGCAAGTGATGGAATGACACATTTCTCCAAATCTGATGAAGAAACAAACTCATGTACATCTTGAATGGGCTGAGAGTGAGCACATTTTCAGCTCATTTTCATTTTTGGGTGAACTGTTCCTTTAAAGGGATAGTTCGAGCATTTAAGACATGAAGTTGTATGCAATCCTTATCAGCACTATAGTGTAAACACACTGACCCACACTGCGTTCACCTCCCTGGTCAGAGTTCTGGCCGCTGGAAGTTTTTCAAGAAAGTAGTCACGGTTAGTTTCCGGGGCCTCAAAACTGTGCGTTTTTACGTGAAAAAAATATATGCGTTTCAAAGCTTGATTAATTTACATCACAAAAAACACTCCTGACAAAAATCATACCTCAGTTTTAATCGGCACTATATTCTTCCCGTTTCCATCAATCCGCGCTGCTGTCAGTTCGCACGTTCCGATCAGCTGTTGATAGCGCGACTCGCTGACAACATGTCTGACTACGAAACTTCTGATGATGAAACCAATTTGAGCACAATGTCAGACGGAACAGACGATACATTTTTTTTTTATATTAGACCTCGTTTCACGTGATTTCCACAGGAGTCTAAACATCAGATTGTTTACTGTACAGTTTAGACATGGGATCTCCAGTCCTCGTGAGCTACTGTCTTGCTGGTTTTAGTTTTTCTCTGATGCAACACACCTGACTCAAATCAACGGGTAATTAGCAGGCTTGTACAGAATGTCTCATTTGAGAAAGGTGTCCTGTCATAGGAAAACATCGAGCTGCAGGAATGTAGCTCACGATGACCGGAGTTGGAGATACCTGGTTTAGACCTACCTGTATGTGACTTCAAGCACACTTATAAACACGATGATACCGACACACGTTCCGCATAGTTACAGACCATAACAAATATAGCAAAGCATCATATTTTGTTGTGTTATATAGATTCAATTAAATTCATTAGTTATGACATTTGCCGATTTTCTCACCACATAGACAGTCGATTATTGTCGATGCTATCACTGCCCCGGTTAGAATATTCTCAGTGTAACGTTAGCCTAAAAACCAACGTTAGCTTCAAAATAAACCTGTCGTATGCGACATAAAGTTAGTAAATAGAGCTTACCCGTGGTACTGGTACAGCAGAACTCTTTAAAATCCGTTTTTTGATTTTTCCTCCTTGGTTGGGGATGTAATCGTCTTCGCTGAAGTGAGCACTGCACACACGAAAATCCTTGATACTGGATATTTTAGCTCCCGCAGAGTAGCCGATGGCAACCAGCCAAAGCTGTCTCATAACTATATCAGAAACAGGAAAACGATGGAATCTGAACGGCGATCCCTGGACATTCTTGTGGTCACAACCTGGGAATTTACAAGTTCGCACCATTGTTTATTTTCTACTTTTTACGTCGTTGTCATTCGAGTGTGTAATGGAACAGCTGATCGGAACGTGCGAACTGACAGCAGCGCGGATTGATGGAAACGGAAAGAATATAGTGCCGATTAAAACTGAGGTTTGATTTTTGTCAGGAGTGTTTTTTGTGATGTAAATTAATCAAGCTTTGAAACGCATATATTTTTTTCACGTAAAAACGCTTTGAGGCCCCGGAAACTAACCGTGACTACTTTCTTGAAAAACTTCCAGCGGCCAGAACTCTGACCAGGGAGGTGAACGCAGTGTGGGTCAGTGTGTTTACACTATAGTGCTGATAAGGATTGCATACAACTTCATGTCTTAAATGCTCGAACTATCCCTTTAATTGGGGTGCATATGATTGTGCTCAAGCAGGTCATGGTAACAGTCATAACCTGCATGTTTGATTATAAGAACATTATCAATTTTATGTTGTGTCCACTTGATGTTCAAATGTAAAATCTGAGTCTTTTAACCATATTGCTTATATTTATAACAGCATTGAATTTTACGAGGCCAGTCGCATTCAATATAATAGTAATGACACTCGGACACCCTGAGAGCGGCTCTCGCACACATCCTGACCTGCATGCATTTATTTATCTCTTATGTTTCCTTATTCAGTTTGACGAATGAGTGACAGGTTGACACCTCATTCGGCAAGATTAATAGAACGACACAATATTTACGTCGCCGAGACAGCCAATTATCCCACCATCTATCACCAAGATTATCTTTCTGATTGAAAACTACTCGTCCATGTAATCAGAATTATTTGGAATTAGTAGGAAATTTACGGCTTCATGTGTCATTTTTTTCTGGCTGGTGGTAAATTAGAAATATTAGATACATAAAAAGAATGCAAGATAGGAAGTAGCCCTATATAACTGGAAAAAAAAAAAAAAAAGTCATTGATTTTATTTCATTTTGGCTTTGGAAGAGTCTGTATGAAACACACGGCTCGACCGGCAGCTCTGGAAAGACGAGCGAAGCAGACACAAAAACTAATTGCTGGCTGATATTGACTTTTGGATGACATTAAAAGGGTGATGATTTGTTTATTGTCTTTAATTCCTCATTAGCCTTTTATCAGAGGTGATTACAAACAAGACAGACTTTTCCTGGGATGCTCTCTTTGTTCATAAAGTGGTGTTAAAATACTGAGATTTCTTTGGACATATTCCTAATATTTTTATAGTCAGTCATCCACTAAATTTTGTCTGTTTTGTTTTGTGGGCACCGCTTTTTCAGATTCACTGTTGTAAAATGTTAAGGGCCTAGAAGCATTTAATTTAATTACTTGGTAAAGGTATTGATCAGTGATAGCAACATATATATAGAGAAAATTGAGTTTTTAAGCCATCTCTACTGTGCTCCTATATTAGATGAACTGGCCAGAGTGTTTCTTCTCATACAGGCTTTGTAATATGATTTTAATTGTGACGTTTTATCCCCTTAGGTGCTCTGGCACCAGAAACCTTTTGGCGTTAAGTGTAGCTTGCTTTTAAAAATAGCAAAAATTGTCACATGTAAGCATGTCCGCATGGTTCCGTATCGACGCCAGATATCTGTAAATAGGATTAGCTCATCCCGATATAGAGCTTTCACAACTAGTTTGTTTATTTTTATCTTCTTAATAGGAAGGTTGTCTCCTTAAAGGGTGCCAAAATTATCCTGCAAATCGCTGACAATGAAAAATGAAAGGTCTCTAACGGTTATTATAAGCAATCTGTCTGCATTGTGCCACAACGTGACTGCTGCGCTTGCGATACCAATGGGGTGACCTCACCGAGATGTGAGCTGAAAGTCAGCATTTCATCTCCAGGCCTGGAGAATTGTGTGACTAACGCTGTTTTCTTCTGTATAACGTTTGTCCCACTTTACATTCATTCATTAGCCGTTTTTCTTAAAGGAATTGTTATATATTTTAAGTATGGTACTTTTAATGTAGTGACTTTATCACTCACAATTGTGCATTTATACCTCACGGTTCTAAGAAAAAAAGAATAGAATTGTGAGATAAAAAGTCAATTACCTTTTTTATTTTTTATTCAGTGGCGGAAACGGACTTCCATAATGTCCTATTCCCCTCCAATGCAAATGAATTATTTGTTAGGGTTGAGGTTACTTTAGCTATCCTGTTTTGTATTTAATTATCATTCAAACTGTATTTGATTGAAAAACTAAGCTAAGTTATTAAAGTCTCACACAGGCCCAACAAGCAGAGTAGGTTTTGTTTTGTGTGAAAACGTGACTGAAGGCAGACTGCTGAGAGAAATTACATGACAGAGTGTATGCTTGAATGAATTGTATGAATGAACCAACTGTCTTTAGAAAGGTTTCAGTGACATTTGCTCTTCATCTTCCCCCTATGTAATGTCTAATAAAGCAGTGTTTATAAGCACAGCGCTGCTTTGTGGGAAACAGCTCTTTTTCTGCTGTTCCATAAGCGCCACCTGCTGTCAGATGATAGATTTACATTTTTATATTATCTGAAGTGTTGAGATTTTTAGAATGCATGTTAGCTTATGCAGTACTATTTATGAAGCAGATCATTCTGACTCATCCTTTTCACAAAATTTAAGGGCTGAAATGTGAGGTTTATCATTTTAAAAAACTTATTTTGGTCAAATCTGTATTTGAACATGTAGTACATTTTTTTGTTTAAAATCTGTCCATTGTTTTTAAATGATCTATTTAAATGGTAATGCAGACAATATGTACATAATACTATTTATTTGTTGGCTTTCAATATAAAAAAATTAACGCGTTTTAACAATACTGTGTATAACAGTTTGGTTTGATACATTATTTAAGAGATTTAAGTATTGTATAACATGGGTAGCTCTCAGCCACTTTCATTTTTTTAAAAAGTAAATGAAATAAGGTTGGAGACCCCTGACAACTTTCAATGGATTGACAAAAAAGTATTATATAACTATACTATTAAAGAAAAAGTAATCATAGAAAAGAAAATGCCATTAGCTTCCTCTCAAAATATATTTTTTTAATGTAAGCTAAAACATTATTTTGACATGACATATGTGACCCTGGACATTGAAATAAGCTTTCCATTGACGTATGGTTTGTTAGGATAGGACAATATTTGGAATCTGGAGTCTGAGGGTGCAAAAAAATCAAAATATTGAGAAAATCACCTTTAAAGTTGTCCAAATTAAGTTCTTAGCAATGCATATTACTCATCGAAAATTAGGTTTTGATATATTTACAGTAGGAAATTTACAAAATATCTTCATGGAACATGATCTTTATTTAATATCCTAATGATTTTTGAATAAAAGAAAAAAAATGACCCATACAATGTATTGTTGGCTATAATATACCATGCTACTTAAGACTACTTTTGTGGTGCAGGGTCACATATTACATGTGTTTACTCCAGTAACAACAGTACGTTTTAGATAAGTACAAGCATTTAAACTTAAGCCAAGGTATTACGTCATGAATTCATTTTATTCAGTACTTACTGTATTTGTACATATATTACACTGTAACAGCGTGGCCTTAAAATAAAGTGTAAGTTAATATTTTAACACATTGTGCTTTAAGTGCATTAACTTTTTAGTCTTTCAGCTGATGAACCATTATACATATGCACGCACTGTATATGAATATTGTTCTTCTAACTGCATTGTTATTCCGCTCCGTCCACCCCAGAGAGCAAATTAACAGTTTACCCACATGCCTCCTCCTGCCCTCCTCATGCCCTGAGTGGCATTTGTATTCTGATAGTCTGTGTAGCTGCAGTGCATGTTGTGTGTGAGACGCTGCTGAAATGTTGCATATGTAAATGGCCAGCGCGGTGAGAGGCCGCTGAATGAAGACTTCCTGCAGCGTCTAACTGAGACTTCCTGGTGTGGTTGCCACAGCGAGGTTGCGACCCCGAAACATGGCACAGAGCGCGTGTCTGTCTGCCTGTCTGTCGAGGGCTCTTCAGAGAAGGGAAGAGAGTAATAAAAGAGGAGGAAACGCCACTCGCTCCCTCTCACTTGTTGCTGATGAAGAACTTTGTCAGAGACAGAAACGCATTGCACAAACTAATTAGCATGTGGATGTGAGTGTATTATGCAGACGCATTTTAAATGCAAATGCTTGCTTCAGGGGGCAGTAGTCTCAGTGAATTTGTTATGAACCCACACAAAATACAGTAAATATATTACATTATTAATGCAAAAACAAAGACTATTGTTGTCTAGTTTGCAAAAAAATACAATTATGCACATTGGCATTTAAGTTCAGATATTGGTGTTTTGTCACATTAAGGAAAGTTTGACGTCATTCTGGCAAATAAATTATCGCCTCTCACACGTCACATATAAACACTCAATATCAAAATATGATAAATGAAAGCTCAAACATGTCAATGACGTTTGTTCTCATGTGTGATGCAAGCACATTTCAGTTGCTAATAAAACAAAGATTATTGAAGTCAATTTTTAAAGACTATTTCTACTTCAAAATGTTTAAATTCAGTGTGTTATTTGCCTTTTCTTCGTAATTATTTGTGAAATTTACTATACATTTTTGAGTTTTAAAGCCAGTGTACTGCAAAAACCAATGAGGTTTTTTTTGTTTGTTTTTTGTTGCATATCAAGCAATTCTGTTTGAGCTTGTGTTTACCATAATCAATGTGCTCTATCTATATGCACTGATCAATATTTGAACGCTACTGTTTAATTGTTTAGTTCAAACCTTTTTTTAAAATTTATGTATTGATCAAGGGCATATTAAACTGTTTAAGTGACAAAGTGAGTAAAGTGAGTTAAGACATTTATAATGTTACAAAATACTGTTCTTTTGAATATTCTATTCATCAAAGAATCATTTTCTACAGAAATATGAAGCTTGAAAAAAATTACAAAATTTTTTGAGCAGCAAATCAGCATAAAATATTTTCTGAAGGTTCATGTGACTCTGAAGACTGGAGAAATGATGTTGAAAATCCAGCTTTGATCACAGGAATAAATTACATTTTACAATATACTCACATAGAAAGCAACTTTTTTAATATTGTAAAAATATTTCACAATTTTACAGTTTTTACTATATTTTTGATCAAATAAATGCAGCCTTAGTGAGCAAAAGAGACTTTTAAAAAGAGAGTGTATCTGAACAAAACATAAAACATAAATGATGAATTGTAATTTTTTTTTTGCATGAACTAAGCCTTTAAGACTCTACCAAATGCTTCAGAAGAAGTATAAATGCACACTTAAAATGTGCAGCAGGCAAGCCATTGGTGTTTGGAGCAGGCGCTCTACGCAGCGGCCCGGCATCGTGGCACGCAGGTCTACTTCTAAGAGAAAAGTTGTAGGGGATTTCTCTGGTTTTCATCTCCTAGCCTGGGGAATCTCGGTGGGTAGGACTCTCATTTCCTCATCAAACACTGGGCGAGTGATTCGGAATATTTATGAGGCTCCCAATTTAAGTTAAACATTTAACAAAAAGAAAGCAATTGAAATTATACAGCAGAAAGAGTTAAGGTCCCCGTAGGGGGGCTGCGGTAAAATTTGAACTAGAAACACTCAGGTTGAATTAAAGCAGGAATTCGGTGAAATGAACCGTAGAGTCCTGTCATCTTCAGCGGTCTAGATTTAGAGGGCATTAGCCAGTCAATAAAATGTAAATTCTCCGACGCCGATCACACCGCATTTGATTGTGTTTGGACAGTCGCATTGAGGGATGGAGATACGATCAAAGCGTTCCTAAAGTGGCGCTCTAAAAGGTGTTAATTACTAGCGCTCTCAAACGACTGCTTTCTGGAGGCTTAGCCGTGTCAAAAACAGGTTGTGATTTGACAGGATAAGTAGAAGCCCTTTAGTAACGCCACAGATTATCCCGGTCCGATCTGTGTTATTCTCCCGTGAGGATCAGAGGAGCGAATGTTGGCGAGGGTCACCGTATCACTCCAGACTTCTGTCCGCTACAGTTTAATCGTCTTCCCTCAGGGATTTCTCCACATCTATGAATCAGGTGGAGTGGGAGAGACGAATTCAGCCCGTTTGATCACCAGCACGATAGATGGTGTCTGACTAGATTTAAGGGCATGGAAATTACAGGCAGAGCAGTGACTGTGGGACTGGGGCTCTATAGATGTCTCTCGAGAGTCCAGTTATCAGTGTATGGTTTTCTGAACTATAGAGTACTGGAATATGATGGTTTGGACTGAAGTGTTACCCAATCATGTGCATACAGTATTTGAATGCGGTAAACATTGTTTTATGCATTGACTTGTTTAACCTGTTTTTTTTTTTTTTGTATTGGGTCATTGCTGGAATTTGGTGCCTTTTGTGTCTCCAGTAAAGATCATGATGTTATTACCTTAGAATTTTCAACAAAATCAATATTAAAGTTGTCTTTGACATGAATAACATCTTTTGAACTTAAGCATATTTAAGTTTTTTTTTAACAATTCTAAACATTTTAAACCACCAAATACCACCATTTTTCCATGTCCACCCTGTTAAGGGGAATGGGTCATTCCCAGTATTCGGTGCCTTTTAGACATCATAACACTTTTAAAAAAAAAGAAAATCAATTCTTGTGTAATTATGATAGGGAGATGTAAAACGTGAAAAATAATTTTGGTCAATCTTAGGTTTATTTAAAAATGGAACTTTTTAGTATCAGTTTATTTAAAAAGGGAACTTTCAGATTTGCTCTGCTATTTTCAATATATATTATGCCCCTTGGTAAAATTTTTAGAAAATGTGGAATTTGTTAGAATATTAGAGCATCCTTAACCCTAACCCTGTTCTTTTAAATTGAGAACTTTTCAATTTAATGCTGGTAAATCACAGCATGCTGCAAGGATCTGTTTTAGGCCCTCTGCTATTTTCAATATAAAAGATTCCCCTTGGTAATATTTTTAGAAAATATGGGATTAGAAAGTTAGAGTAACCCTAACCCTGTTTATTTAAAAAGGGAACTTTCTGATTTAATGCTGGTAAATCATGGTGTGCCCCAAGGATCTGTCTTAGGCCCTTTGCTATTTTTCAATATAAAAGATTCCCCTTGATAATATTTTTAGAAAATATGGGATTAGAAAGTTAGAGTAACCCTAACCCTGTTCATTTAAATTGGGAACTATCCGATTTAATGCTGGTAAAGCATGGCATGCCCCAAGGATCTGACTTGTGCCCTTTGCTGTTTTCAATATAAAAGATTCCCCTTGATAATATTTTTTAGAAAATATGGGATTAGAAAGTTAGAGTAACCCTAACCCTGTTTATTTAAAAAGGGAACTTTCTGATTTAATGCTGGTAAATCATGGTGTGCTGCAAGGATCTGTCTTAGGCCCTTTGCTATTTTTCAAAATAATGCCACTCGATAATATTAAAATATGGGATTCGTTGGAATATTAGACTCAGTTAGACTGGACTATTGTAATGCACTACTAGGTGGTTGTCCTGCATCTTTAATAAACAAACTACAGTGCGTCTAAAATGCAGCTGCTTAAGTTCTTACCAGGACAGGAAAATATGATCATATTACCTCAATTTTACAATCTCTACACTGGATTAAGTTTTTTATTGCTTACAAAATATTACTATTTACTTAAGGCCCTAAATGGTTTATCTCCTATGCACCTAACCAGTCTTCTGTCGTGCTACAATCAGTGTTGGGAGTAACGCATTACAAAAGAAATATATTACAGTAGTTTATTACTTTTTGCTGTAACGCGGTAATATAACGCATTACTAATACAATTTGGGTAATAATATTACTCGTTACAATCTCAGTAACGCAAGTTACATCAACATATTTTAGCTCAAAATTAATTTGTTAATTAAAAAAAAGTCCACGAGTAAAATATTTTGTCTTCCTGTTGCTGGAATTCGATGTTTGAGATGACTGCAGGGACAGATTCTACATTTTATGGAGAAATAGCACGAGTAACTCCTGGAAACAGCTGGACTGGTGCCACTAACACTAAACTAACGAAGAGAGCTGCGGAGTCGGAGAAGAGAAAAAATGCGGCGGACGAGCGCAGACAAGCAACAAAATTAAGCTAAAAATGACAAAATCTGTTTTTATTAAATCATAGTCTGTATATAAAATGAATGAATACACGAAATATATCTGACATACTTTTAATAACAGCCCAATTAACAGATTTTCAAAACGAAAGGAAAAGACTGAGTGACATATGCTGCTGAGTTTGGTTCATTTTTGTGTGGAGCGGCACTCTACGAAAGTTCACGGAAAGGAAACCGAGATGACAGAAATAAAAGTAGACACACTGCAGTTTTAGATCTGTATGACCAAAAATGTCGAGAGTTGTTCCGCTATTCAATTGCGCCGGCGCCTCATGCACACACAGCATTGCAAATGTTGCAGTCTGTTAATTATAAGAATAAAATACAATCAGTCAAATATAGAAACACTGGTAAAAAATTAAATAGTGCGTACTGCGTAGTACAATCCGTGCCGTTCAACCTGAGCCCGGGTCAAACACAAATTTGCTCATGTGAGGAGGATGTTTTATAAGCGCGTTAAGTACAAATCCTGGTTTACATAATAGTTTAGCATTCAAATAGATCACCAATATGGACACGTTTAATTAGAGTCATGCCGAATGAGAGAGGTAGGCTGCATGAGGACAATGCCGTTTGCTTTCAGTTTCGCTTTTAGTCTAATTCGTTTGGGCTTGTTTAGCAACTTATATTCTTCATTCTTGTTTTGTTCTGAAAAACATTTAAAATAGCCTATAGGCTATTTATTGTGTTTAATGTTTGTACATTATAACACTTTGCTTTATTTACCGGTGTTATTTATGAATGTATTAATGCGGTTTGTGCTTATCGGTGTTAAACCTAAACTACAACGTAACATTAATAGACATACCGGTAGGCTCACCAAATTATGTTTTTATAATTTTATGCCACCTATCCTAATCTTAATGTATAATATTTTGGAATTTTATAATCTGTGGATATTTTGATGAAAGTAACTCAAAAGTAACTTAAAAGTAGTGTAACGCATTACAATTTAGAGACAGTAATATTGTAATGTAACTAATTACTTTTAAAAGACAGTAACTAGTAATATATAATGTATTACATTTTGGAAGTAACTTGCACAACACTGGCTACAATCCATCATGCTCCGTATGGTCACAAAACTATGGACTTTTTACTTAAAATAGCATAGTCCACTGAAGGAGGTAAAGCATTTTTGCAAATTTTAATTTATTAGTTATTGCAAAGTGAAGTAAAAATAGAGCGATGGCGTTATATATAGCTACAGCTGACTCCTTGCACGTTTAGTTTGCTGGCTCAGGTTTGTGTTGGGTGGCAACAGTCGTCCCACATCAACAGCAGCGGTGCAAAGGCCAATGTATTTCTGCTCATGAAGCACAGAGGTCATGAGATGTAGCAGCCATTTTGCTTTGCTGCCAATATCGAGTTGATTTTTGAAGAGCTCGTCTACGTCACGCTACATAATGTTCTGGACGGCAGCGAATTCCCCTCTGCCCCCAAAATAGTCCATGTGCATCATCCTCAACCAGACCAGCGGATCAATAGTTCCATTCCCATTTCAGCCCGTCCGCCCACATCCAAGAATAGGACAGCTTGCAAAACCTGCTTGCTGTGTCAGCTAATTGCAAACCTATTGCTTTAAAACGACATCTGTGCCACTGCGATGGCCCTGCCAATGAGCAAACGATAACAAAGCTTACCTAGAGGTCACAGGTGCGGCACTGGTCAAAAGATCTGTCTCCAAACTCAGTTTTCTGTGACTGCAGTAAATCAGGGAGCATCTCAGACCTCTTCAAATACTAAATAAAAGTCGTCTCCACTTGAATTCCAGCTTGTTAGCTATTATAGTTGGGAATAATTGGTGAGAGCGATCCATTAGCGTTCTCATTCATCTCAGAGAGTTTTAAAAAAGACACAATGATAGAAGAATCTTTCAGTGATCTGATCTTAAAATAACCATTTTTTATAGTGTGAAGAACATTTTAATAATCTAAAGGACCCTTTCTTCTATAAATAACCATTTGTGCAAATGGAGGTTAAAGGTTCTTCATAGAACCATCGATACAAATAAAGAAGCTTAATTTTTAAAGAGTGTTGAAGAACAATTTTAGGTTCTCCAAAGAATTTTCTTAGCGTGAAGAACATTTTGATAATCTAAGAACTTTCTTCCACTTAAAGAACCTTTTGTCGAATGGAAGGATTCCATGAATGTTCAGGGTTTTTCACTGAAACACTGATGCCAATAAAAATGTTTTATTTTTGGGAGTGTAGGCCCTGGTGGTGAAGTCACAGCATCAGCAGGAGTTAAATGAGGCTGTGTTAACCAGCTAAACCTCATTAGGGTAATCTCAGGACTATGTTTATTTGACAGGAATGTGGTTTCACAGGGTTTCCACACCTTTTGACCAATGAGTTTCCATGACTTTTCCATTTGCTTGAGGTTTCTGGGTGAGGATTTTTTTAAGGACCAGAGATTGCACCCACAACGAGCAATTTCTAACTGATGCAATATATTATAGCTGAGCATAAATGATTTTCCCATTGTTTTAATAAGAGAATGGAGTTGGAATTGGATCAGGTTTTCTGTGATTCCAGGTGGAGTGAGAGATGTTGATCCAAGAACGCATCCTCCTCGCGGGCGCTGTGTTACACCTGATGCATGCAGAGATACACACAGTCCCGCTGTCACACACACACACACACACACACACACACACACACACACACACACACACACACACACACACACACACACACACACACACACACACACTGGTTTACATGTTTTATGGGGACATTCCATAGGCGTAATGGTTTTTATACTGTACAAACCGTATTTTCTATCTCCCTACACCTACCCTACACCTAAACCTAGCCCTCACAGGAGATTGTGCACACTTTTACTTCCTCAAAAAAACTCATTGTGCATGATTTATAAGCCTGTTTCCTCATGGGGACCTGAGAAATGTCCCCACAAGGTCAAAATTTACTGGTATTCCTATCCTTGTGGGGACATTTGGTCCCCACAACGTGATGAATACCAGGTACACACACACACACACTCACACACACACTCACACTCACTCACACAGATACAGATGGACAGACGTGCCACAGAAGGCAGCATATGATTCCTTGAGGCTATGTAACGCCGGCCGCTGCGTCACTCGATGCCCTGAAGGCACTAGTACAAGGTGAGTTGACAGCTTTCTCGCTTACAGCTCAAGTTTGCCTTAGTGTTAAAATTGTGTACCTAACTAACTGTGTACTTGGCACTAATAAAATTCTAAGTACCAAAATTAGTTCATAATATTAATAAAACTATAATAGGATCTCAGTTCTACTAAAATAACACTCAAATAAATTTCTCAAAACAAACATTAATGAGACAATCTCAAAGCATAAAACAGTTAAATGTTGTGGAAATGCAACAAGATTGCATCAGCTGTTTCTATTCACCTATTTCTTTTCAATTTTTTTTTTGATGTTGCATAAAAGAATGCTGGATGGAAATGTCAAGATGTGCATAAAATCTTAAAATGTGCATAAAATATTAATGTGCTCAGTTAAGCATTCTTGGATGTGAAACCAAAAATCATGTGACTTCGCCTCAACGGATGATGCGATTGGATAGCTGGACTACCCAGTGCAACAATCACATCACACACATAGTTTTAATTGTACTGAAATGTCTGAGCCAAAGTCTGTCATCAAAATGATTTGGTATACTCACCTTCCAGAAGTGTCTCACACCATTGCGTTCCTAAACATTATCTGCCTCTGAACACAAGATAACATGACAGTGGTTTTAGTGTGTTTTGTCTGCATGCTCTGAGCTGCAAATCATATTTATTTTTCTTTTGATTTTGGGGTCAACTGGATCCCGTTTTGACCATTTGCATGAAAAACAAGTGCCCCCCCAAAAAATATATTGAACATTTGCCATGGTGGAGTTTGTTCCTGTAAATTTGTTTTGACTTTCATGCAGTTTTACCATAGAATGACAAAGAGAGATTCTGAAAGCTGAAAGAAGTTTCCATTGATGTATGGTTTGTTAGGATAGGACAATATTTAACTGAGATACAACTATTTGAAAATCTGGAATCTGAGGGTGCAAACAAAATCTAAAAACTGAGAAAATCCCCTTTAAAGTTGTTTAAAGCAAGTTTTGATATATTTATGGTTGGAAATGTACAACATATCTTTATGGAACATGATCTTTACGTAATATCCTAATGATCTTTGGCATAAAAGAAAAATCTGAAATCTAAGGGTGCAAAAAAATCTGAGAAAACCGCCTTTAAAGTTGTCGAAAATGAAGTTCTTAGCAATGCATATTATTAACCAAAAATTACGTTTAAATATATTTATGGCAGGAAATGTACAAAATATCTTCATGGAACATGATCTTTACTTGATATCCTAATGATTTTTGGCATAAAAGAAAAATCGATCATTTTGACCCATACAATGTATTGTTGGCTATTGCTACAAATATACCAGTGCTACTCAAGACTGGTTTTGTAGTCCAGGGTCACATATTTTGTTTTACAGTTTTTAAAATGATTACCATTGTTTAATTCTATAATGAATTGAATCATTACTACTCTGCAAACAGTCTCTGAGGTCCATTTGCACCTGATAGTTTGTCAGGTCAGCCAATGGCAAGCATGTAAACATTCAGCAGTAAAAGCAGATGCATTGCGTGTGTTTGAATGCGACGGCCCGCTGCATGCCTCAGGCTTTCCCAGCAGTCTCTGCGCTGCCAGCTCTCCACGTGTGGCTGCTCACGGCAGACATTAAGCGGTTAATGCTCAACTAGTTTAGTGATATCACATGCGGGGTTATTGACCACATCCTCCTCCTCAGACTGGATGGTTGAGCATTTAGATGCGTATCTGCACCATTCACGAACCTTCTCTGTCTTAAACAAACATTGTGTAATCAGTCACGGGAATACTGAAGCAATATGAATCAATTTGGGAAAAAGACTTTCCACATTAGTGCTGCTGTCAAGCACAAATTACAGTGAAGGCATGCTGATGAAATGAGCTGATTGGGAAAGGTTTGACTTATTGCTATATTCATGCATTTTGGGCTCCTCTCAGATCCTGCAGTGTTGTGTGAGGTAAATCACAGTCTGCGTCACTCAAAGCTGAAATACCAGGCCTCTGGTTCTCTGAAACTGGGGTTGACAAAGAGCGGCCGGAGAGACAAGAGGAGTCGACAGGAGCGCTGGGACTGTGTCGCCGCATGCAGCGCTGCGGTATTAAAGAGCATCAGACCACACACAATCCACATCCACTGAAAGACTGAAAAAATGACATTCACTTCCACATTGGTATTATTATTCCAATCTCACAAATTCCCCCCAGTTCTGTCATGAACATCGGTTTGTCTGTAGTTTTTACAACAGCTTTGAAAGCAGGACATTTGTGTCAGAACTGCGAAAAGAAAAGAAAAACTAACATCTTCACCCTTTATTGAAATATATTATTAAAAATGTATCGATTTTGTAATCATGTTGCATAGTTGAGCTTGGAATTGGTGTTATTTTACTATAATATAGTGACATAGTATTGTATTTTTTGTTTCTATTTTTATTGTATGTTTTTGACATTTTTATTAGTTTATGTATTTATTTATGTATTCTAATTGGTTTTTTATCATTTTTAGTAAGTTTTAGTTTTAGTTGGTTTAGTTTATTTTAGTACAAATTAAACTAAATGAAAATGAGAAATGTCACCTTTGCAACTAGCTAAAATGAAGTAAGCTGTTTAATATGCATTTATTGATTTTGTAATCATATTGCATAATTCTGCTTGGAATTGGTGCTATTTTACTTTAATGTGTGACTTAGTATTGTATTTTTGTTTCTATTTTTTATTGTATGCTTTTTTTATATTTTTGTTAGTTTTTGTTTATTTATTTTAATAGGTTTTTACCAATTTTAGTAAGTTTTAGTTTTAGATGGTTTAGTTTATTTTAGTACAAATTAAACTAAATTAAAATTTGTTTTGATTTTGTCTGCAAACGAGACAAAAAATCCAAGCATTTTTTGCAGTGCACACTTTTTTTTCCCGTGGTTTAGACAGAATACATTATCAGAACAACAAGTTAAGTAATACATTAACCATACAATCAATGCTGTTGTTTACATCTGAGTATTTCCGCACATAACATCCAGTTGCATCCTGGTAACTGACCAAACTGTGACTTAAGTGCAAATATAAAAAATATTTGCACTTAAGTCTGACGAAAGAAGGTTCGTCAGATTATAAAATGGTAAGAAAGAGATGGTTCTTTGACTGAATAGTTCTTTATGGAAGCAAAAATGGTTCTTCTATGGCATCGCTGTGAAGAACCTTTTAAAGTACCTTTATTTTTAAGAGTGCTCATATACTGTAGTTTTACCATTCATTGAATAGTTCTTCTTCTAGTTATTTACCAATCCACCATGTTTTACATCGCAGAAGTAAGCTGGTTTTTGTGAATGTGCAAGACTTGATTCATTAGTGGACACTCTTGAGTTTGATGAATCTGGAGCGTATCGGTACCACCCTCCCCCTTGTTGAAATGACAATGACATGCTTTTTAATCAGGCACGGTGTAAAATGTCCGTGTGAATTGCAGTCATCAAAGGCGGCCGAATGCGCCGAGCAGTCCATTAGCAAGGCAGGAAGAAGATTGTCTCTAAAATGAAGTCATTAGTTACGCAAACCCCACGACCGAGCACTTGTTTGGATAAATCGGTTGGATCTACCTGCTGCCCCGATGACTCTTTTACCCCCAGCGAAGCGAACAGTCGTGACGCACGCGGCTCGTTCTGGTGCTGATCAGCGTCTGACGTCGGTCTGAATGGCCCCAGTTAGGGCAGAAATTACGGCCGAGGAGAGGGGCTAATAACTGTTATTAACCCCGCGCGGACGTGGCCGCGGCACGATAACGAGGGCCCGCTGTCAGAGTTCTGAGGTGCGACGCGGAGCCGCTCGCCCCCTAGGAGAAGCTAACTTATTAAAATAATGAATTAGCCCACCAGATTACTGGAGCCTGCGGCAAAGGCAATTATCCCTCTCCAAATCCCCGACCGGGGCTCCCCGACGCTGCCATAAAACAAGCGCTTGCAAAGAACGGCAACAGAAAGGCCCATTCCAATGAAAAGGCTGTTAATTAGGATCTCTCCCACTGCGGGCGGCCCTTTACTGCCGCCACAACACGAGCCCGCGATGAAGAAGAAAACCCGTCTGAAACTGCGGGAGAGCGGCGTGCAGAAATGATGCGGGAATATCAAACAGGAATGAGATGAAACTCTGGAAGTGATTGAGCAGCACTGACTGGAATCATTGGCTTTGTTTGGCGTTGGGTTTGGTGTCTTCAGAAGACCTGATCATACCTGATCTCACATCCCTTAATGACATTTACTCCCAATGAGTGTGTGAGTGTGTGGCCCAGAGTCATTAATCCCATATGCCAAATCTCAACCCCAAATCATGAGAGATAATAAGTGAAATTCATTCTAGTAGGAAAAGGACTGTAATAGGACAGAGGCACACTGTGATATTAATAATGGATCATAATATTAAAGTGAAACTAACCGTGTAATAGTATTTTAAAATAAACAGAATAATAACTTTTAAACTAAGGAGAAAAGCCTTTGCATCTTGTTGATGCCAGTGGTTGTGTGTTAGGGTTGCACCATGGACAGAACTAATTTTCTGTAATATGTATAGCAATGGAAAAAAAAAATACACGACTTTTCACCAAATGACTTGTATATTTGGAAACCATCATTTTAGAATGTTTCTGGTGATTTTGTAGGCGTCTGATTCATCTGCATAGAAAAAAAAAAGGAAAACATGAAAAAGGAATACATTTTAATCTGAAGACGTTTTTAGTGCAAACCATTTTTAAGGGCTAAGTGTGACCATGGACCACAAAACCAGTCGTAAGGGTGGTTTTCTTGAAATTGAGATTTATGCATCATCTGAAAGTTGAATGAATTGTTAGGACAGGGCAATATTTGGCCGAAATACAACTAAAATCTGTTATACTAGGGCACAAAATAATCAAAAATTTGAGGAAATCACCGTTAAAGTTGTTCAAATGAACTTTTAAGCAATTAAAAAATACGTTTTGATATATTTACGGTAGGAGATGTACAAAAATATCTTAATGTAACATGATCTTTACTTAATATCTTTACTTAGAACTACCAAATTGTGCTATAAGTTTGACTGCAACATAATCATTGCTGTAATAGTGTTTATCATGTTCGATTACATGACATTTATTAATCTAATCATTTTTTTTTTTACTTTACATTTTTGCCAAAAGTACATCAGCTTGACAAAGACACCACTGATAGCTATTATTAAATATATTGTAGAAACTTAATTGTTTTTGTAAAGATGCAATGGTTTGTATTGTGAAAAGCACTATACAAATAAACTTGACTTGAATTAAATATCCTAATGTTTTTTGGCATAAAAGAAAAGTCGATAAATTTGACCCATACAATACATTTTTGGCTATTTCTATAAATATACTTTTTTTTTTTTTTTTTTTTTTGTGGTCCGGTGTTACAAATGATTTAGTTTCTGGTGATTTTTGAGGCGTCAGATTTTTCTGCATAGAAAATAAAAGTAGCCTATATTTAAAAAAAAAAAGCTGAAAAAGGAATACGTTTTGATCGGAAGACATTTTTAGTGCAAACCATTTTTAAGGGCTAAATGTGACGCTGGACCACAAAACCAGTCGTAAGGATGAATTTTTGAAATTGAGATTTATGCATCATCTGAAAGCTGAATAAATTGTTGGGACAGGGCAGTATTTGGCCGAGATACGACTAAAATCTGTTATATTAGGATGTAAAATAATCAAAATATTGAGGAAATCACCTTTAAAGTTCAAATGAGTTCTTAGCCATGCATATTACCAATTAAAAAATAGTTTTGATATATTTACGGTAGGAAATTTACAAAAATATCTTAATGGAACATGGTCTTTATGTAATATCTTTACTTAGAACTACCACATTTTGCTATAAGTTTGACTGCAACATATAATCATTGCTGTAATAGTGTTTACCATGTTTAATTGCATGTTTTTTTTTTTTACAACCAAGTCATTTTCCAGTGACAGATTTTGTACCTTTTTTCTGAGAATGCATAAATTTTAAGTTCCACTTCAAATAAATGGTCCACAGACAATTATATTTCTGACATTATTTACAATACTATACTAGATTTACATGCTACAGTACTGTATTTACTTATATCTCCTTTACAAATGATTCAGCTGATGGTTTTACATGATCTGCATGTTCGTATGGAGATGCATGGTGACCCTCATAGTATGATGTATTTGAACAACAACTAAAGAGCATCACTGATCTCTGAGCAGCTGTAGCCACACCACATTGACTCTAATAACGTTATATCAACGGCACTCAAATGTGTTGAAGGAGTCCGTCCGGCTCAGAGCGTTTCGAGCTGCCCGTGAAGCACAATCAAAGGCCCTCCGACCCCCTGCGATTCATCACTTTTACACATTAGCCAGACATGGGCGGGAATATTAAGGAGTTTCTTTACCGCGAACTTCGACGGTGAAGGATCAGCATGGGAACATCCATTTTAATCAGCAGGGAGATTCACTTCTGTGTGTTTAACAGTCTCTGAACTCTCTGCTCACCACCGCTGAATATCTTACAGCTTTATCCTGATGGCCAGCTGCAACACACTTGAAACCAAATGAGAAATAAGGATGAAGTATTTGCAACATATAGACATTTCAATTAATAACAAACTATATCACTTATGATCTCTTATTTTCAACAGTATGAACACGCTTGCATTAATCTGAGCTGATTTTTTTCATATCTGATTAAAGTTAATAAACGACATTGTTTGGTGAGGAAATGATGCAAATCAGTTAAATGAGGTAAATTCTGAGAGTAGACATGCATGAGCTGCCTTCGCATCAATCTCAATCGCCATCATAGACACGCAAATTGAAAACTAAAGAAAGTCATTTTGTGCCCAATGGAAGTGTTCCTGACTAAATTTTGTTTGCCATTAAGAAGTAAATTAAGTGCTGGACCATTGCTTTGAGATTTATCGAAACCCACACTTGCACTTTAAAGGAACAGTTCACCCAAAAATGAAAATGTGCTCAACTTTTGGCCATCCAAGATGAGTTTGTTTGTTCATCAGATTTGTAGAAATGTGTCATTCCATCACTGTCTCACCAATGGATCCTTTGCAGTGAATGGGTGCCGTCAGAATGAGAGTCCAAACAGCTGATAAAAACATCACTCCAGCACATCTTGAAAAAGCATATGATCCATAATAAAACTTCCTCTAGTGATAAAGTCCATCTCCTGCTGTCTCTCACATCAAAACCCAGCCACATATTTGTTTAGAGCTTTTTTTGCGACCATTTTGGCTCGTAAACAATTTTTGATCTGTGCAGATTTATCTCCTGATTCAGACTAGACAAATTTATTAGTAAGTGTTATTATAGATAAAAGGCTTCTTTTTTGCTACATTTTTCTTCAAATCTGTTCCCATGAAGAAACAAGCTCATCTTCGATGGCCTGAGGCTGAGCACATTTTCAGTTTTGGGTGAACTATGCCTTTAAATGTGTGATGTGTTATTTTTGAATGGAGGGTCTTGGTCTGTGTTTCTAGAGACTTTTCACTGCTTTTTTTTTTCTTTTTTGTTCCTTTTAGGACGTCTAGTGTAAGCCAGAGTTGGCACATGAGAAATCATGAACATTTTATACTTCATACAAATCTGACTTTTCTTTCTTTTGATTTTTCTTTTTATTTGGCATGTTTAATATCACAGGGCATGATTAGTACAGTGATATCTGTCAGTGAGAAACATTTTAACATTTTAGGTACATTATTCAGTTCCATTCCATATATATATATATATATATATATATATATATATATATATATATATATGACCATGGACCACAAAACCAGCCATAAGGGTCAGTTTTCTAAAATCAGAATATTGAGAAGATCGTCTTTAAAGTTGTTCACATTAAGTCCTTAGTAATGCATATTATTAATCAAAAATTAAGTTTTGATGTATTTACGGTAGGAAATTTGCAAAATATCTTCATCCCTGCAAAAAAAAAAAAAAAAAAAAAAAAAAATGCTTTTCTTACTTTGATTTTTTTATCTTGTTTCCAGCCAAAAAGTCTTAAATCAAGAAGGATTGTCTAGACAAGTAAAAACTATTTTCTTGTTTTCAGAAAAAAAAAAAAAAAAAAACGTCAAAATTAAGCGAGTTTTTGCTTAGAACAAGCAAAATAATCTGCCAATGGGGTAAGCAAAAAAATCTTATTTCAGACAGAAAACAAGATTATTTTTCTTACTCCATTGGCAGATTATTTTACTTGTTTCAAGCAAAAATGCACTTAATTTTGACTTGTTTTTTTTGTTTTTTTGAAAACAAGACAGTCATTTTTACTCGTCTAGAAAATCCTTCTTGATTTAAGAATTTTTAGATATTTTGGCTGGAAACAAGACAAAAAATCAAAATAAGAAAAGCATTTTTTGCAGTGATGGAAAATGATGTTTACTAAATATCCTAATAATTTTTGACAGAAAAGAAAAACAATTTTAACCCATGCAATGTATTGTTTGGATTCTTTAGACAAGTAAAGATTATAAGCAAAATAATCTTATTTCAAGCAGAAAACAATAATATTTTGCTTTCCCCATTGGCAGATTATGCTTGTTTTGAAAATCCTTCTTGATTTAAGAACATTCAGATATTTTGGCTAGAAACAAGAAAACAAGAAAAGCATTTTTTGCAGTGTAGTACTTATTTTAGATGAAAATGTTGTCTTGACAGATAAAAAAAAAAAAACATTTAAGTTGGTTTTGCTTTGAGAACCAGTGCCGTTTTTGGTACCAAACTGAGATCAATGCACCTAAATGTTGCCAGTCAACAGTGACTTGCATTTTAGTCTGTTCCTCACACAAAGCATCAAATGATGAATAGTTCTGGATTCTATCATGTGGTCTACTGCTATGCTACTATTAAATACTTTTGTTATGTCTATTTTTTTAAACCTGGCAGTAAAAGTCACCACTATATTGCATGGCTCTCCTTTTGTGTTTCACTGAAGAAAGAAACAACATGAATGCCAATGAATCAATGAACTGTAGCTGAACTATTCCATAAATAAAGTGGACAGTAATGAAAATGAAGTGAAGTGTCAGTGGTGTTGTCTGAAGGTCCCTCAAGCGTCCACGGGCTCTTTTGTTGAGGAGCATCACTGATAGCAGATATCCCTGATCAATAAAAGCTGTTGGCTCCTCTCTTTCTCCTCAGGCCTTTCATTTCTGCTGCTCCTCCAGTCATGGTGTGGATCTGAGTACATGCATGCGTCTGGAGGAGAGGAGGCGTGTGCCGCCGGTACTGTGGCCAGTCTCGCACCCCTTTATCAATCAGGATTTTAATTATACACATCCCAGCTGACAGCTAGATTAGAAAGCAATCGACGCTATCGGCCACCAAATCTAATTACTGTTTATTGACAGATAAGAACGTGCTCCTTTCACTTTCCCAAATGAGATAAACTTCCTTTTAGCCGCTTCTTGGTGTGAAGAAGGTCCGACGCGCTTACTGTCCACCAAAGACTTTCTAATGACCTGCTTGTTATGGTGGGATTCACAGGTTTGGTGTCAGATGTGAGCAGCGTTAACAGTCTCAGTGCTAGTGGACGATCATATAGGTCTTTCAATGGCCGAAAATTAGAGAGCGATGGTGCACACAATTCAGTTACAGAAAATTTGAGCTTAATAAACACACAGAAACATGCAGATTTTGTAGCAATGTTGCCTTCACATGTTCATGCTAAAGTCTGAGTGAGACATACATAAAAAGGTCAAATGATTAGGCTTGGTAAGATTTTTAAATGTATTGAAGGGAGTCTATGGAAGCCCATTTCCACCACTGAATAACAACTTAAAAAAAAAAATATATATATATATATGAATTTCTTACTTAGATTTTTTGTCTTGTTTCCAGCCAAAATGTCTAAAAAATCTTGAATCAGGAAGGATTTTCTAGACAAGTAAAAATGATTGTCTTGTTTTTAGTAAAATAAGTCAAAATTAAGTGAGATTTTGCTTAAAACAAGCTAAATAATCTGAAAAATTAAGAATTTTTAGATATTTTGGCTGGAAACAAGACAAAAAGTCTAAGTAAGAAAAGCATTTTTTGCAGTGATTGCTGTTTGTTAGGGCAAAAACACATTTTGTCCAAACAATAGAATGTGTGAAATCTTACAGAAATCTAGTTTAATCTGTTTTTTTTTTTTGTTTTGTTTTTTTTTTTACTTAAAAAGTCCCTCGTTTCAAAGCATGAGCCATAAATGATGAGCGCTCGATCGGCCTGAGTTCACTAGAGCAGAGTTGATTTTATGTATGCAGTGACACTCATGGACTCTTCTCTCTATCATTGCCACATTAGACACGTTACTGTTTAAAAAACCTGCGAAAGAGCCTCAGGTAAAGCCGGCCTAAATGATTGGATTATTGTCCTTCCATTTGGCGGCGAGATAATGACTGAATGATAAACATTGCAGTGTATAGATTTCCTGTCAGGTCCCATGAAGTAGACATCCTCATTTCTTGAGTGTCCCACCCCCCATTCCTCACACACTCTAAAACACACACATACACACACACACACACACACACACACACACACAGAGAGAGAAGGAGAGATGCATGGGCACACACATGCATGCCGGCGTCCATTCAGAGATTCAAAAAGCACTTACGGCCTGTCCAGTTTTGTTAAGTGAGTAAATCTGCAGCCGGACCGCGGCTTCCAAATGAAATTTGGGTGGATGGACTGAGTGGACTGAGAGGAACGCATGGAAAAACAAGCACGGGAGAGTGGACGGCCTCTTATTTGGTTTAGCGCTGGAAAGAAAAATGTTTGGGTTTTGAATTATGCAATGTTCAGAGGGACAGAAGTTTAGATTAATGCTTGATTCTGTTTGATCCCAGGACATATTTCACTGGGTCTTGACTGTCTGCTGCTCTGAACGCCACTGACTTTAACTGGGTTTGCCATGATGCCCTAATTCATTTACTGAGACTGCAGGGAAAAATAAGTAGGTATCAGGAGTTTGGAGAAGAAGCCACTGTCTAGCACCCGTGACCCCGAATACACCTCAAATACACTAGATGATGTTTCCAGCTGGATTGGATCAACATGATGAAGGTTTATGGGAAGAGCGGCTATCCACGTTTATTAACTAAAGTGTTTTTATATCTTCTGTGGTTCTAAGAGCATCTTGGGTTTCTTGTACGATTGTGCGATCAAATGCTTTTTCTGTTTTGTAACTGATGGCACAAATGCAGGCCTATTTGTTTTAAATGAATACAGTGTACATGTGTGTAGCATGTGGAAACAGTGCATATTAAAAATACACAGTTGTTTGCTTTATAAACTGGTGTAGGGTTTACTTGAAACAGTTGTCACTCAATGACTGATAGTAAATTTCACAAATAATTACAAAGGAATAACAAATAGCATATTGAAAAAACAATAATCTTTTATTTGCAACTTAGATTGATTTAACTTTTAGAGTTATTTGCCTGTGTGAAAATATATATATTTTTAAGTTGTAAACAAAATGAAGACTTGGAGTTTTTTTTTTTTTTTTTTTTTCTTGCAAGAAAATACTATTTCAGGGTTTCTACTTTTAAATGTTGTTCAATTCAGTGCAATACTTTTAATTTCAATTTAATTATTTGTTAAATTTAACAAGTGTTAACTGTTTCAAACAAAATCCTAAACCAAATCTTCTCAGTGTGCAATGTTTCAAATTAAATTTACTTTAAATTAAATTAAATTGACACTTTTATGCATTTATGCAAGTATTTGCTAGGCTGTTGATAAGGTGTTCTTGATTTTACTCGATTCTTGATCACAAAATACACGTGATTCCTTTTCAGTGTAAATCTTTGTGTCCATTTTATTTTATGTCCAATGGCTTCCTAAAAGTAACATTACACCTTTCTTCAACCAGCTTTTTTTCAAGTTTTGAGGAATCATTCAGCACAAATGACAAGTTACAGGTCAAATGTATAATACATATAAGCAATAGTAATAATACTTCTTGCTGTAGCAAACACCATTAACTAATGAAATCATAACGTATTGTCTCTAATACCTACTTCTATCCAGTCCAGTGCAAAAATATCAGTTCAAATTTGACATTTGCTGACAGAGTGTTATATATTTTGCTATTATATACATGATCTGCTTTCAGAATATGTTTGAAATGAGATGTACAATTATAACAAATACATTCCCTGAAGTGATTATCTTGGTTTCAGTGATTAGTGGTTGTTTCTTAGTGTTTAAGTTGTGGTGAAACAGCCCTCCCTCTAGTGGAGTCTAGTGGAATCAGACTCATTCACAGTTTCATACTCAGAATCACAGATCTGTCTTTGGGATGTTCCAGTGATAAGTTTAATACAGGGTTTATCAAAGCAATATTTCCCCCTTATCACTAAAACACCACCATCTGCTTGCTTGTTTGTCATTTTATCAGTATATGAATTAAAACAAGAAATATCTCTAAACAACAACTTTACCATGTTTTAATCTAATTAAAGTATCTGCAAATTCACCTGAATGTTAAATTAATGGACCAAACAGGCAGTTTAGGCCTTTAAAACTACTAGTCATGACATTTAAGCCAGTGATTATTACAGACACCGGTGTGATCTCAGCTCAGTCCAGACGCTCATGTTGTTCTTCTGATTTATTCATCAGTGAAATCCACCCGGCCAACACAACTAACTAGTGCTCTAGTCCAAATATTCTTGTTTATAGCCCTTCGTTGGCCTCTGGTCAGGATTCCCATGGTAATAGAATGCATTCACAATGCTAGGGAGTTCTTAAAATTAAGTCTAAGTTTAAGTTCTTGAAATGAGTCTATGCTTCTAGTAAAATTGACATGACTTTTAAGGTTTTAATGATGTTTAAGAGAACATTCTGTGTTTGATAGATAGATTATGATTCTTGTAAGTGCTTGTGTAACACTGTCCCACAAGCCTGTCTGTCCAGGGTCCAGCTGCATAAACACAGCCACTTTGTTAGAATGTGTCTTAAGAAGTAAACCAGTCTTACCTTTCAGATTCAAATTAAACCAATCTACTTTAGAGCACAAAAATAGTTTTAAGTAGCACTGGTATATTTGTAGCAATAGCTAAGGATGCATTGGATGGGTCAAAATTATCATTTTTTCTTTTATGCCAAAAATCATTAAGATATTAAGCAAATATCATGCTCCATTTAGATATTTTGCTATTTTTTTACTGCAAATATATCAACACATATTTGTTATTAGTAATATGCATTGCTAACAAACCATATATCAGTTCATTCAGCTTTTTGAACAAAAAATAAATAAATAAAATAAAATAAAAAATAAAAATAAAAAATAAAAAGACCCTTATAACTGGTTGTGTGGTCCAGGGTCACAAATGTTTAACTTTTAAGACTAGCCTAGGCACAGCTTTTACAGAAGCATCTATACTCTAATACATTTAATTGTTTGCATCTATTTATTCTAAAATTCTCTCTATATAAAAAACCTACTTCACTGACGATAAATCAGTTTTACGCGATATTTATGTCATAGTTATTTTAATTTTTAATTAATTTTTTTTTTTTTTTTTTTTATTAATTTATTGTACGTTAGTTACTAATACGTTAATCCAGAATATCACCCAAGAACATAGGCTACTTTTCAATAACCGCAAAAGTAGAACGCGTATTTTTACTTGGCGATGAGATGAAATCGAGTTCGAGTCAGCGGGTAACCATAGCAACAGTACGTCATTCGAGCGTTTTCTTTACGGTCAGTATCTCACAGAACATCGACTGGACTGCTAGCATTTTTTCTCACTTTACATCATTTTTAGATTTAAACCGTTTTAAGACTTTCATATAGTTGAGATAGATGGGAGGTTTACTTTGGCTAACAGAGATGCCAACAGTATTCAACAGCCCAGAAAATTAAAATACCCAAAGAGACACAGGTATCCGTTAAAAGGTATAATAGTTTAAACAAGTTAGACTGCGAGCTGGCAGGAGAGTTTAGTATGGTTTGAGTGGCCAGAGGCGGGAGGAGGAGCTCATACAAATGAACGTCCAGCGGCGCTCCGCGTTAAACGCGCGCAGTTGGAGATGGAGGCGCACCTGAGGATGAGCTCCGTGTGTCTGTGTCTGCAGGTACACTCAATATCTCCCCTCTTCTCCTCTTTTACTGGAACATTACATCTGAAATATCTTTTCTGACTTCTTTATCTTTCTGTCAGTGAATTATTGCGCTGTTTAAAGCCTCTGGAGTGGCGGGAACTTTCACACACCTTTGTGTTTTACTCACATCTATCAATTCTTTATCGATTAGCTTTTGCGTAATGACTTGGGTTAGTTCGTATATTTAATATGTTTATAACACATATGAGTGAAAACACAAAATGTCACTTAAACTAAACTCAGAATATTAACACATTTACAGCCTGATCAGTGCCTTTCTTTCTTTCTATTAAGTTTTTGCATGCGTTTTGCTTATAACTGTACGTTTAGTGTCGAAACTGTCATCAGGAGTGAGATAGATCTCCATTTAAGGGACATTTGGAAAATTATGTATACACACTATACAGTTAAATTCTAAAAATGCTGAGTTATTTTGTAATCAATATGTACAAATCAATAGAAACTAGACGTGTGTAATCAGACAAATGCAAACATCTTTGAGAGAAAAATCTGTCATGAATAAAGAATAGTTAACAGTGATACAAATACTATGATCAATAAAACAGCTTGACTTTTTGCTGAGCACTTCATATCTACAATAAGGACTATCCACTGACTGAAACACAATACACATGATGAGCTTTACTGCATTTGTTGATTTTATTTTGATGAAATAAAATAGCAATTACAAAATCTAAACTATAACTAAAATACTTTTTACATGCATAAAATCATTAATTATCAATAGACCAAATTGAACCTCAGAATGACTATATTTCAGCTCTAAATATGTCAGATTTTACTTGCACTATTTTTTTGTAATATATCTATAGAATTAGTTTTAAATTAATTGGTGCATTATCAAATGCTGTTTGTTTTCTCAGAGCAGAGGCACATGAGATGTGTGCATGGCTAAATTAAATCTAGAGATATCTCATCATTTAACACGAGCACAATATCAGCGTTTGATATCAAATCCTGTGTAACATAAGACCAGACCTTAATAAGCATTCCAAAGGGATTGTACGCAAATCATATGGATTAGGTTCGTGGATGAATGACCTTTAATTCCATGTTTTTCAATTAAATTACTGTATGATCCCGAATCCCAGAGACATCAATCATCTACTCCGTATCAGCCACACGATGAAGATGGGGACATAGTTAAAAAGCACATGCAAAAAGTGTTTTTACGCTCATGTGAGAGTTTGTATTTTGTTATTGGCTTGTTATGTGTCTGTATAAACTGCATGTGCATATTTACAAACATCCATATATTGAACTGCTGTCAAACAAATGAGTTTATTTATTATACTTACAGTAAACACAGAGGATATTGCACTTTTATAACAGCATTCAGATGAGGCAACATATGTATTTGATTTACTTTTCATATGCATTCACGCTCTGATGTCTTACCAAATACATAAGGTTTGAGTTTTGAGGTCCTGCGATGATCAATAGAGCTTGTGTGATGTTTTAGTATTGATTATGGAAACACGAGCCGTTGAATAGAGCAGGGCGGGGTTCAGGAGTCATGTGGAATCAGAGGCATATGTCGACCAATAAAATACACAAATCAGCTCACCTAACACCTGAATGATGTAGATTCATCAAAACGATTTATTTTGCAATGCATATCTACCCAGCATGCTTCAGCCGTGTGTGTATGTGTGTGTTTTGTGGATTTGTGACACACAGGCAGCTGTTCAAACTGGCCACTTGTCATGCGTGTGCTTTCGCTATGGCTCTCTTCTGATTCTCTGCTTATAAAACGCGATACAGTAGCGGAGGAGCATAAGCGACTGTGAAACGCTATATCTGCATTCTCTGCATTCTTCAAGGCTCGATCAACACCGAGGACTCTGGTTATTATAAAGCTTTGCGCCCCAAAGACAGAAAGCGATTTTCTGCTTTTGGGTGTCCACTCTTTGACTAAAGACTTGAAACAGTCTAGCACTTGCTCGCAAATGTTCAAAGTTTAATTTAATACACAAAATTTGTGACTGTAACTGCAATGATATTTACTGTTTCACGACATTACATAAAACACATTTTTAACCAAAGCTCATTATATTTTATTAATAAAACAAATGCATCAAAAGTAAAATATTGATACTTTGATAATGTTACTGTAACATTGCCACTTACGTTTTGTATCATTTTTACAGATTACATAAAAGTGTGTGCTTTTAAAAATGTAAATGTTACATTTATTTAAAAAAAACATGTTTTGAATAACCTTACAATTACAGTAAGTAGATCAGCACTGGTTTCTTAAAGATTTTTAATGTTAAAAATTATTTTTTTAGGGAAAAAACAGTTGCTGTAATACATATTTAGTTTTTTGTTTAATCATTAAATTTTTAATGTAATTTAACATTGATTTACAGCATTTATTTAAAAAAAAACATGCTTTCAAATAATGTTACAATTACAATAAGTAGATGAGCACTGGTTTCTTAAATATTTTTAATGTTAAAAAAAATAATGTTTAGAAAAAAAAACAGTTGCTATATACCTATTTAGTTATTTCTTAAAAGATTTTTAAACTAATTTACAGTGCTTTTTATGAAAAAAACATCCTTTTGATTAGTGCTTTGCAGTTAACACAATGAATAAATGAGCACAGATTTTACAAACTGTCATTGTAATTTGAAATAACAATCCTGTTTGTAAGTGTAAAATAAACAAAACAAAACAAAAGAGTTTCCTCTTCAGATTCACCTCAAATAAGATATGTTTTGTCCGTTTGCTTTATATATCTGCTTCAGTCTGTTGTAGAGCCTGGCTGCTCGTGTGTGCGATCGTCTGTGGGAGTATTTCAGCACAGTGCACATCAGCCCTGCCTCCTGCTCTCTTCCCCCTCCCCCTCCCCAGTGTAGCCCCGCCCCATCAGTGTGCTTAAGCCACGCCCCTCTGAGGCAGCAGCCAACAGCAGCTGTTCCATATTCATCAAGCTCTTCAGTCTTAAAGAGGCCGACACTGAGCATGCAAACACTCATTTCTGCCTCTCCACTGCTCACACGCTCATCGTAGCGCGCTTTCCTGCTGCCGCTGCAGCCTCGCTCGCTCTCTCTCTCTCCGCTTCACCCTGACCAGCCCCCCTCCCCCTCACTCACACACGTGCATGCGCACACACACACACACACACACACACACACACATACATGCGTACCTGAGCTGTCGGTGGGCTGGAGGGGCTTTTCGCCGCAACTTTTCTGAAGGTGCTCGCTTGTGGTTTTGGGGGGAGAGGCGAGTGTCCGGCGTATCCTCTTTCCTTCTTCTCTTCCTCCTGGAATGCTAAAACTGGGCTGATGGACATTTCCGAACTTTGCATCCCTGATCCTCTCAGCTATCATAACCAGTAGGTGCATCGTTCTCTTTCATGCACTAACACTGCTTTCTGTTTTCTTGCTCTTTGCATGTCTGTTCAGTTTTCTCGCACTGGTTGAACTTTCTGCTGCTGTGATAGAAATGTTTTTGCAGTTGCATGGACACAGTGTTACTTTCCAGTCAATCTTATGTTTCAAATGTCAGAAGAGCGAGGTTTAGAGGCACTTTTGTTCTTGTGATTTAATGTAGGTTGTTTGTTTGTTGTAGAGTGTTGCGTGAAGCATGCGTCCCAGCAGTCGGACGCTCTTCTAGAGCCGTTTGTGTTTGAAAACAAGTCTTAAGGGTTCAGGCAGAACAAAAGGCATGGGACGGATGTTTGTTTATTAAATGAATTAAATGAATGAGAGCGGAAATGGTGAAACAAAGGTCTTTTGGATGAAGTGGCCCCAGAGGAGCAGCTGAAGGGGTCCAGGTGTCCCGGGGCCGTCTGAGAGCCGCTCTGAGATGTTGTGCTTGCTTTATAAAGATTAGGAAGATTTTGTTTTATTTTGCATCTTATTTTCTTATCATAATATTTTTATATTTTTTGTATGAACTGCATGAAACACTTTCTCTCTAAATTATCTTAGTTGCATTTGAACATTATTGTGGAACATAAACATCAAGGGTGTGTGTACAGTATGTCACAAGGTTTTAAATTTCTAATTTAAAACAGTAACTGAAACAATTCTAATCATAAAAAAATCAACGTGATCAAAAGTGTAATGTGTGTTGATCCATTAATGGATTTTTGAATATGGATTTTTTCCATTTACTCTCAGTAACATGTCAAACTAACAGCTCTGACATAATGAAAATGGCCCAAATGCAAACTCTGTGTGTGTGTGTTTTGGGTAAATTACACTAGATTACACTCTGCACACTTTAGTCATCTTAAACACACATATTTTAAGCTGCTTTGAAGTTAAGACGGATTACAAAGGTTCAATACAGCTCAGCTGCTCTGACGCCTCCACGCATGCATTTCCACAATCGCGTTTGCCATTAGTAAACCTTTGTTTAAAATTAGTTAGTTTCAGATGTGCATAGTTTGTTTTTATTTAAAATTCTTATTTTTATTTAGAGTAATTTGTTTTGTACAAATTATTGTAGTTCCAGTTCAAATTTATAATCTGAAATAGTGTAAAGGTTTCCTTTACTAATGTTTTATTTAGTGATTTAATTGTTATGAAGAGTTTTAAAAATGTTATGCTTAAAAGATACAAAAGATTTTTTCATGATTTATTTGTCTGTCATTAAATATGCATCCAATAAATCGAATCGAATTACTGCTGGTTTGTTGCGTAAACCCCATCATGTTAGACTTTTATTTGACAAACTGTTAATGTAGCAAATTATTTTGATCCATAAATGTGTAATAAGTATAGAAAATAATAAATAACATTTTTCATTATGATAAATAGCTTCTACTCTTCAATACATAGGCATTGAGGTAGTTAAGTCTCCACGTCGCGGAGGTGATATTGATAAATTGCTTTTACAGCGTGAGGCTTTTTGGATTTTTACATTAGACACGTTGTCCCCTAGAGGACTAAATGAAGATTTTGATATTCGTCCATTTCTTTAAATTATTGTTATGTCTATACATAGGGGTGTGTGTTTCTCTTAATGTATATAATATATCAAAGGTTTTGGTGTGGCTAATTTCATTTCATTTCATTAATTTGATGTATACTTGCAGGTACAAAATCAAGAAAAGTGTTTTTTGAAGTGTACATTAATAACAATATTGTTGTATTTTGCATAGTTTTACATAATGGTCAGTAACATGGTGTTTGGTCATGTGATTTTGATCACCTGGAGATATAAAGAGTTGCACATTAGCATTCAATTTGTCTGATGAAGAGCCTGCATGCTCGAAACCTAACATACGCTATGCGAAAGTTGTTTTAAAAATAAATATTTTTGATATTTTTGGAGCTTTGGTGTTGCCGACTTTACACTTTATTTTGTACTTGTTGCTTTTTAGTCGAGCACCCATTTGAGACTGATGTGCGTGCTTTTGTTTAATTTTTCTTCATTATGAATTTAAAAAATGTCAACACACCTGCTAATGCATTTTAAATTTAGTTATTTACTTGGTAGGTTTTTTTAATGTGTGTGTGTGTGTGTGTGTGTGTGTGTGTGTAATAGAGGAACCTGTTTTAGTTTTTTGACTTGCCTTATTGTGCATCTATACGTTTATTTGTTATTATTGAAAAATGCACTATTTTAGTTTTAGTTAGTAAGCACTTCTTAAAAAAATTCAACAAATGTTGTTGAAGTGATTTTATACAATGTGTTTTTAACAATTTAAAATGAACACCAAGAGCAAAGTGAGCGGCTGGCTGTGTGTGATTATGGCTGTTGATGGATAACTGATGGGCTTGCATGTCTGTCACACACACTGTCCTCAAATGCACCGCTGCACTGGATTCACATCGAAACGGCCACCGGTAAATGTTTACAGGCACGTGTGTTGAGATTGATTCAGCAGCTGCATCGCTCCTGTGTCTCCTGTCTTTTGTTTGTTAACCATATGCTGCGTTTAAGTGTGTTCTTGTGTAGATCCGAGCCATTCAGAAACGTGGCGTTACAGCCGGTCACTTTGACGTCTTCTTTAGTCAGCTGGGATATTCAATATGACCCGGAGCGAAGACTGACTAGACGTATTCTCGCTCGTTGCGGCCTCATTTCAGGCTCTTCGCAGAGATGACAGCTGGATTGTGTCCGTATGCAGAAAACCTCCATAAGCAGCGCAAGGCAAATTCAATTGAACAATTGTTTGACTTCATTACCGAGTTGGCGGATCGAGCGCATAAAGAGCGTATCTGTGGCGTTTCCGTTTTCCCTCTTCCGTTTTATCGCATTAGGTTGGGAAAAAAGCAGCTATGGGAATTGCATTAGTGCATCTTAAGTTAAAAGCTCGGCGCTCTTTGAGCAAGTGTTTCAGTGCTGTTGGGTTAATCAGATTTTTGCTGTCTGTGAGGAGATGCTATCGCGGGTAACCAAAGCGGCCGGCTCTGACACTATCCAGCTGGGATCAGCTTACAGTAATTTGGTTTCAGAAAACATTACTCACACAGATCCATGGCTGTGGTCAGCCCACATATTCATGAGCTCTGGAGAGGGTTTCGATTCTCTCCGCGAGCCCTTCGCCGGCCAGCTGACCTTTGGCCAAAACGAGCACGCTTCCGATTCGCTGCGTGCTTTTTCAAACAAACACTCAGACTCTAGGTACCAGCGGGGGATTGTTTTTGGTGAGTGCAGCGCAGTGTTTTTATATGCACATGCAGCGTGTCACTCACCTGCGTTCTTTCCGTTGCGAGTTTATTATCAACACATGCTCTGCTGAGGGTCTTTGCTCTATATTTGTCATCTGTGCACAATATAATCCTGATTCACACTCTTAACACCTCTAACTCTCTCTAACCAGCTTGTTTTATGCATCACAAGCATGCATTGTAACAAATGCATTTCCACTGCACTAAAGCTTCTTTAGTAGAAAAATGGTTCTTCTATGGCATTGCAATCTTTATTTCTAAGAGTGTAGTGTTTTGCAGCTGTCAAACATTCAAAGAATGACACATTTCTCAATAATGCATGTGTAAATTCCCAAAATGCATGTGTATTGAGACAGAAGGGCTGTGTTGTAGCGCCAGCGCTGCGGTCTCAGCGTGTCTTGATGGTAGGGTCACATTCAGCGCTCTCACACCCTGCGGCAGTGACCGAACCGCCCGACGTCGCCCATTCGTCCCCCAATTCTCACTGAGGTAACCTTGGCCACGCCGTGACAGCAGGTTTAAAAATAAACCCAGCTCCTTTAGCGTGCTGAGGATAAAGGCCCTCCAACGCATGGCGCATGGGGGGTCTTGCACACACACACACACACACACACACACACACACACACACACACACACACACACACACACACACACATGCATGCTCACTCAGAGGAGACCACAGGGGAAGCAGTGATGCTATAAACACAGCAGGGCTTGCAAGTAACAAATACTAACTTTAGCATGACAATTGCATCATATTTACAATGTTACAGTCTTTTGAATATTCAGTTTGACCATTACAAACTTTTGCAAATAGAAAATAAACTTTTTTTTTTCTGCTGTGTCTAAGCAATATCACATCATTTATTTAAAATGTGATATTTTTTTTAATGTCTATATAGTTTTTATGCATTTTTTTTTATTTCAGTTTTTAGTAAATTGAGTTAAACTTTGCCATTGCAACCAGCTGAAATATGTTATTTTGCATCATATTTGTAATAGATAAATTAATTTTTAAATTATTTTTGTTTTAGATATTTTTCAGTTAACATTAGTTTTGTTTGTGTTTTATTTTATTTTATTCTATTATTTCTAGTCAGCTGAAATAACCTTATTTTTGTTTTATATATCTTTCAGTTAACATTTTTTTTTTTTTTTTTTTAGTCAGCTGTAATGCATCTCACGTCGCTGATGTCCAACCCGTCCGTAGCAGTTGCTCTCTATTTGCATCAATCCCACGCATTGAGAGTAAACGATCCGAGCGCCGCGTCCTGATTTGCTCGGTAATCAAATGTTGCGGGGGGAAAATGCTAAGTCCGCTAATTTACACTTTGGAGAGGAGGGGAGAAAAAAAAAACCGTGAGGCCGAATGTCCGCGGGGCGGTACGCGGGCGTTTATCAGAGAATGGTATTGGTATTGAGCGGCCAGTCGTTTGAAGGTTATGTTTCTGAGCAGTAATTGAAATGCAAAATAACATTAGGATCGATGGTTAGCTCTGTTTATTTATGAAATCAATATTGAAACGGTCTGTCACCATTGCGGCTCTGATTCCACCTGACAGCCAAACTGAGTGTGCTGCGTCCAGACCTCCGGCGGCCCGAGACACAGTCATTACCTGCGCTGCGGGCAGGAGCGGAAGCGCCAGGAACTGGGTGGGATTTAGGAAAGGAAATGATGTCGCCACAGGTGTGTGAGATGCCCAGCAAGGCTTTTAGGGTTCTGACTGCTTGTTCTGTCTCTGTGCATTTGGTTTGCGTGCATATCTAACAGAACAACATATTTCCTTTATTTCTTTCTCTCCTTTTTATTAATTTTTGTAAACGTTTGGGGTTGGTAAGATTTATAAATGTTTCTGAAAAACATCTCTTATGCTCACCAAGGCTGCATTTATTTATAAAAAATGTGAAATATTTTTTACAATTTAAAAAAGCTGTTTTCTATGCGAACATCTGCTGAAATGTAATTTATTTCTGTAATCAAATCTGAATTTTAGGCATCATTACTGCAGTCTTCAGCATCACACGATCCTTCAGAAATCATTCTAATATGCTGGTTTGCTGCTCAACAAACATTTCTGATTATTATCAATGTTGAAAACAGTTGTGCTGATAAATATTTTTGTTGAAACAGTCCTACCTTTTATTTTTCAGAATTCACAGATGAATATAAAGTTCAAAAGAACAGCATTTATGTAAAATATTTATGTAAGATATTCATAGTAAAATATCTTTTGTAACATTATAAATGTATTTAATATAACTTTTTATCTTACTGACCCCAAACTTTTAAATGGTAGTTTCACCTGAAGAGTAACAAACACTGATCTGTTTTTTTGAGCGGCCCAACATCTGACTCAACCAATGACGTGAGTTTGGAGGCGGAGCTTACTTTTTGACAGGGGGAGAGTTTGGAGAACACAACTGACCTTTAATAATAGTGTGTTATTTGATGTTTTGTTAGTTGTTTGTCAGTTCAAGATATTGACACTGCTGATATTATACGGCTTGGCTGCACTAAACAAGATAGAAATAGTGAGAGGTAAACAGTAAGTCAATTATTAACACACGTGTTTTAGATGAGAGCTTTTGAAATGCTTTTAATTCAGGACCCTGTTTATGTACTCGACAACAAGTGTGTCACTCAACCGTTCCATGTTGACATCTGTCTAATATTACCGACTGCTCTCAAAATACCGCTCACTGGACACACGACAAAACAAGGATATGCAAAGTTGATAAGATCATTTATTTTGCTATTATAACTGTTTTGTGTGTTTACTTCATTTCTGTATTCAGACACACTCTTCGCATCTATTAGGCTTTGCTGGTCTGTGGGAATGTGTTTTAATTCAGTGTGGAGGTGACACAATCTGCGTCTGCTCTCATGCTGACCTGTGAATGCTCACAGATCATCAGAGGACGTTACAATGGAAATCTGCTGCGTTCATGAAGGTGAGCTGCAGTCAGATGACATGGAAAACCTCCTGCTCCAGTGACGGGAGAGAGTTCATTTGTACGTCACCTGAGTTTGTCAGGCGCCGCTCATTTGAGATCCGTAATTTTCCACACGAACATGTGCTAGTGCTCACAAAAGCAGCTTTTCTGTAAGAATTATTGTCATCTGCTGTCAGATGTTATTGTGAGTGCTCAATAGTGACATTAAAATTAATCAGACGGGATATTTGGTAAAATAACACAAAAGGCAAGATCATACAGCTGGTTAGGTGCTGATTCTGTTGGAGCAAAGCAGTGAACAGACAGACAAATGCAGTTCATTAGAGGACAGTGTTTACAGAGAGGAGTGTAATGATGACACTGTTTAAAAAAAAAGGAAGCTAGGAGTTTAAAACATTTGGTATTAAGTTCTCTATAGTAAAATATAACACAAGTGTAATCTGAGTTAGTGTTTTAGTGACATTTACACAAAGGCTTCTACTTGAAAAATGTGAGACCGCAGCCAAACAAGGGTTATTCGAGCTTGTGTTGGTAAACATGGTAAGGTTAAGGTTAAATGAGAAAGACTACATTAAACTGTTCATTTAAATGTTAATTTAATTCAGTTGGGCCAAAAGAAGTGTCAGCATGTCAAGTTAAAAATAAAAGTTGCTGTATACTGTAGGGTGCTTTTAATCGTACCAAATAACTCCAAGTCGAATACAAACAGGCTTTACTTAAAATCACAGGATTCTGAGAATCAGCTTAAAATAAATGAGCACATTTCACTATTAAATATATGTGTCAAAGATTAAATAATTTAGGAGATTTTGCATGATTTATTCAGGTAGATTTCATTAAAAAAAAAAACAAGCTTTAAAAACTTCTCAAAAATATTATGTGTGATATTGTTACTATATTGTTTTTTACAGTGATATGCATTAGTGTATAGGTTCAATTGAAAATAATTAAATACAATCCTTAAAAAAACAGTTGAAAACATGTCTTCTTTTTTTATTTTTAACTACTTACAGATTATTTTTAAATATACTTCTACTGTATTTTACTTAGTTAAACATTTTAAATATATGATGTTTTATAGAAATTATGTCTTTATTGTCATTTTAAGCCATTTCTCAGCAAATACACTGAAAAAAAGTATTCATTGAATTTATATTTTTTAAGGTATGTGGTTGCAATTAATTTAGTAGTTAATTATGTAGTTGACTAACTTTCCCTTTTTTTTTTTTACTTAAATGCAGCTAAAATAAATCTGATTGCAACCACTTACCTTAAATAAATTTGTAAATTCAGTGAATTTTTTTTTCAGTGTACATAATACTGACATTAGCCTGAAAAATATTAAGATATATATTAACTTTATGACGCAGCCTCAGTATAAAACACTGCAAATGAGTGCAATGTAATTTCTAAAATAATTCTAATATTATTTATTTTCTTAGCTCAGAGTGGTTTCTCCCAAGTTATTTTTGGAGAGGTTAAAAATCTTCTTTAAATATATGATTTTGTCAGCATCAGCTGAAGTTTGTGTTGTTTTTGCTTATACAAGTGAAGATGCATGTGTACATTTCTGTGTCATGAGCTCAGATATGTTGAAGATGAGCATGTGATTTCATGCATTGCGTCAGCTGTATTTCACACGTTACTGTTACGCCGATGGACTCGTTTAGTGGCACAATCTCATAATGCACCTGTCACAGTTCACATGTCATCTGACGTTTCTGTCTTGTGCTTTAGGATTGTTACGGCATTATGCAATTGCAAGTTCACAGAAGACGGAGTGAAAATAGACATTCATGGTTTATACGTGAGGGTGTTTGTGCTCGTGCAAATAAATGTGTCAAGCCGTACACACACAGTATAAGTTGGTCTCGTTCAGACGACATGAATCATACGCTCATCTGCCTCTGTGTCTTACATTAGGAGCATATTTGATTTGGCAGCTAATTATTTAGCAGAAAAATGAGGAATATGCATTATTTCTAGTGTAAAGAGGGAAAAAGGGGAACGGTTTTAAAAAAACCTTCCCAAGTGTGCTCCACGCGAGGAATGAACTACTTTTTCATATGATGAACTGTTCAATTCAAGAGGGAGCTTTACCGTTGGGCTCACACACTTTTACATGTTAACTCTTTCACTGCCGCATTCGTCACACTGCCTGATTTGCACTCCTGCATTATACAGTATATGTGCACATTATTTGGAAACCGAATTACTACAGACCACAAATCATTTAAAGCAGTTCAATTACAGTCAAGCTACCCTTTAAGTAGTTTGATACACTACAAGAAAAACAAAAAGCACATTAAAGCAATTCAACTGGATAATGTGTTTTTAAATACAGTATATAACCATCCGATTAAACACGAACCCACACACTGATTTAATATCTAAACTGTTCTGTTGCATTAGAGATTTGTATAAATTAAACAATATGTACATTACATATATTCTGTATGTATTTATTTTTGTAGACATTAGGCCATTTTTCCTAATTTAGTTTTTCCGAAAACATCAAAGTACATAGTTTCGGGGAGAGAAAACCTTTTAGTTATTTTTAGTTATTTTATTTTGTTATGTTGTTGTTATTTATTAGCGTTTGTTATTTTCATATGTATTACTATTATTATTTATGTGTATTAATTTATATTATATATTGTTTAATATATGCATTTATTCATTCTAAGGAAAGAAAGGGTTTTTTTTTAAATTTATTTTTAGTTATATTATCATGTTTTATTGTACTATGTTATGTTTTTATATTTATTTATAAATATTAAAATAATAAAAAATAAAATAAAAAAATTATGTATAAATCCCCATCATTTATTTTACTTTTTTTTTTGAAGTCAGAAATATAACGATGAACATCAGGTTTTAACTAAAGACATATACAGAGAGTGAAAAGAAATGAATGAATTGTAGCACAAAAGTAGCACATGTATATTTGTAGCAATAGCCAAAAATACAGTGTGGGGCTCAAAATGATCGATTTTCTTTTATGCCAAAAATCATTCGAATTTTAATTTTTATCATGTTCCATGAAGATATTTTGTAAATTTCCTACTGTAAATATATCAAGATGTTTTGATTAGTAATATGCATTGCTAAGAACTTCATTTGGACAACTTTACAGGTGATTTTCTCAATTTTTGATTTTTTTGCACCCTCAGGTTCCAGATTTTCAAATTGTACTGTACGTGAATGCATTTGGTAGATGCTTTTAGCAGGCATTTTGTGCTTAATCAAAACAAAATTAATCTTTCGCATTACATAATAATTTAAAATAAACTAGTATAGACAAAAAGATGAGTACAAATTTAAATCTTGCTTAAAATCACTTACATTTCAACTTATATTTGATAGGTGTGTCAAATTTAGAATTCTTTACATTCTGAAAAAAATTTCTGAATGCATATATTTGATGCTTTTATCTGAGGCTATGAAATTATAAATGTCTTTACTGTAACTTTTGATCAATTTAATGTGTCCTTCCTTACTAAATAAAAGTATTAATTTATTTAAAATTAAATTTAAAAAATACATACTGACTCCAGACTGTTGAATGCTAGTAAAACTACTGTTTTTAGAAGCTGGTTATATAAAACTCATAACTACTATTAATAACCAGGATTTTAAACAAAGGTCATATTCCATGAAGATATTTTGTACATTTACTACCGTAAATATATCAAATATTTTTGATTAGTAAAATGCATTGCTAAAAACTTCATTTGGACAACTTTAAAGGTGATTTTCTAAATATTTAGATTTTTTTGCACCCTCGGATTCTGGCTTTTCAAATAGTTGTATCTCAACCAAATATTGTCTTATCCTAACAAACCATGCATCAATGGAAAGCTTATTTTTCAGCTTTCAGATGATGTATAAATCTAAATTTCAAAAAATTATGGTTTGGATTTGTGGTCCAGGGTCACAATTGTTTTTATTTTGATCTGAAATAAATCATCCAAATTAACCAGTTCGCAAAAATGATGCAGTTTGGTCAAAGAAAAGACTGAAAACACAAAAACAGTGATGTTCAGAGTTATCACTCTGAAAAAAGCAGTGCAGTTTGTGACTGTCCAACACTGTATATATTTACGTGAAATTATTGTGAGGTCAGTCTGCAGCTTGTTGTGTTCACTATGGTTTGATTTGAGCAAGCTGTCATTTCTGAGCATGAATTGTGTTTGCTAGGGCTAAAGGCTAATGGCTGCCAGTTGTTTCCTACAGTATGTGGCATATGAGAGCGCTAGTTAGAGATGTGACGCGTGTCTCTCCTCCCCCACATCCTGAGCGCAGGAAGGACGAGGCGGGGATCGATAGATGCGATCTGTTTCTGGGCCTGCAGCGGGACGTGGCGTGCTAAAGGCTCATGGTGTTGTCGCGAGTGAGCTCATAGTTTGATAAAGGCTGCAGAGGCAATGCGAAGCAGACGGACTAAATTTAATCCTTGGCCCAGGAGTTTAATTGGCGGAGAGACGGGCCGAGTCGGGCCGGTGTCTGTCCTTCTGCAGTAACCGGGCACCGTCACCGAATATCGATCTGTCTCCCTCTCACCTTGCTGTTTTCTTCACTCCTTCTCCTTCTTTCTCTCTCCGTGGTGCAAACTCTCAGCGTCTCATTCATTCAGTGAGGAGTTTTTTCTGCTGGATGCTCAGACTAGCTGTTGAGATTGTTACTTGCTGTTTTACTGGCCCTAACCACAGAAATGAGTTTATAATGCCAGAACAAAATAGCTGGAGTTGAGTCATGCCTTACTTTTGGAAAGACGTTCTGTGGTGTGACATGCTAAACTATTTTAAAACTCATAATTATAGAATTATTATGCTTGCCGATTTTATGAGGTCATTAAGTGAATGATGACATCGAATATTTGTACTTTAACTCTGTGATATGTGTATTATTAAATTTAAAATTCTTGAACAATTTTAAACAATTTTATAAATACAGATTTAATTTGTTTTTAATAAATAAATTACGGAATATATGATATAATTTAATATAAATTAAATATATTGTAAGACAATATTAAATAATAAATATTTAAAAACAATATGAACATTATGCTTTCCTTGCACACCAAAATTATGTATTTTGATGTTGTCAGAAAAACAGCTTAATGTACACACACACACACACACACACACACACACACACACACATATATATATATATATATAGATGAAGAGTTCATTTGCAAAAATACCAAACTCTGTTTTTCTGAAAGTTTTTTACTGTGTTATCATATCTTTTTTGTGGTTAATTGTGTTAGTATATATATATATATATATATATATATATATATATATATACTAACACAATAAAACACAATAAAGATTTTTTTTACATTTATTTTTTAAATTAAAACAACCCAACTGCAGTTTGGTTGAAATTACTTGGAATGCAAAAAAAAATACATTTTACATACAATTACATTTTAAAAACCAAAAAAGTACTCTGTACAAATCACTGTTGCAACAGAAAATAATACTGAACATTTTAGTTGTATGTAATGCATCACCTTCATCAGTCATTGTGATTTTATGATGTCAAAAAATACAAAAACAAGAAATGATGTGGAATTATGGGTATGGATGAACATCATTATTCAGAGGGTCATTTGTCAACACAAGACCATTCAAAACGAGCTTGTATTGACAAAAAGATGATTAAAATAACATCTAAAATATGCTTTACTTAAGCACTATAACTATGTCAGTTATCCTAATATTTACATTTTTGTTGTTGTTGTTGTTTTCCCCCTTTAAAAAATGTGATTTGGTTTTACATTTTGAATTATTTACATAAATGCATTTACTTTTAAAATCTGTCACACCAAAATGATGTCATATTTAAAAAGTTTAGTAAACATTTAATCAACAACTGACTTGAAATCACATTTGAATCTGAAATTGTAGGACATTGTGTTTCTTTTCATTTGGAGTAATTTACCTGAATGCATTTGATTATCTCAAGTGACTTCAGTTCATCCAAGGTAACCCATGACCTTACTATTACTAACACCAGCTGAGCTGCAGAAGATACAGCATTTGCTGTAAATGAACTCATTAGTACTGATGATGCAGTGTTATTTCTCCATTTAATCGGCTTCATTTGCAGCTACGATGTTGAAACACCACAGAAGCCCGGTTGTTGATGTCTGAAGGGCACAATTGCGATCAGCAAGTGCTCTTCCTCTCTCTCTCTCTCTCTCTCTCTCTCTCTGTCTATTTCTCATTGGCCGTGTTCCACCTTCTTAGATCAGTCGCTCATAAATCCTTGTCAAATTCCTCCTTCGCTTTTTAACAAAGTGCTCGTCTTCACCTTTCCCCTTCTCTCTGTTTATCTCTGCACTAATGAATGAGCGGCTCTCCGCTGCGGCCCGAGATTAAAACGGCTCCCAGGGGCCTGAGCGAGTGCTGCTTAGCCCTGTTACCACACTTCACACACACACACAACGTTAGAGAACGGCCCCATGGTCGGCATGAGCCCCGTATTCCCTCGGTGGCTGTTAACCTGGGGCCTTTTTATGGGCAGGCATTTCCAAGTGGCCCTCGGTGGGCTTTCGTCCCACTCGCCCGGAGCCCTGAACGAACCCTGTTTCATTTGCATTGATGAAATAGAGCTCTGCAAGCACAATACAAAACTGTTCACCGCTCAGACAACAAATGCAATAAATGCAGTATGTTTGTTAGTGGAATAAATAGTGTTTGTGCATGAGCTCTGCGTGATGGGGAGACGCGAGGAGCACAAGAGCATGTCAGGAGTTAATTGAGTTCCTCTCCGCTGGCTGTTCCTTTATCAGCCCATCAGCTGCGGCCCTCTGACCGATCTCCCCTCCACCCCGCCAGGGCATCTGATACCGCGTGTGTGTGTGTGTGTGTGTGTGTGTGTGTGTGTTACGAACCTGCTGACTCTATGAGACTCAAATATGAAAGACTCACTGCTTTAGAAGAATGCATACAGCTTTCAGCTTTTAACTTCTACATATGCACTACCATTCAAAAGTTTGGAGTTTTGTAATGTTTATAAAAGAAGTCTCTTCTGCTTACAAAAATACAGTAAAAATGTAAAATATTTTTACAATTTAAAATAGCTATTTCTATGTGAATCTATGTTAAAATGCAATTTATTTCTGTGATCAAAGATGAATTTTAAGCATCATTACGGCAGTCTTCAGTGTCACGTGATCTTTCAGAAATCATTCTAATATGCTGATTTACTGCTCAAGAAGCGTTTCTGATTATTATCAAAGTTGAAAACAGTTGTTCTGCACAATATAAACATTGTGTGAGACATTTTATTTTTCAGGATTTACAGATGAATAGAAAGTTTAAAAGAACAGCATTTAGAAAAAAGAAACATTTGTAGCATTATACATTTTTTAAGTCATTTGTGGCACCACAGAACAATTTAAAATAAACTGATAAAAAACATTATTACAAATGAAATCTACAATATACCTTTGCTTAAAAAGACATGCATTTCAACCTGACATATTGATGGACATGTTATGTGTCAAATACTTCATCCAAAACAAACAATTTGGTTTTACATTTGGAATTATTTACTGTACATTAATGCATTTGGTAGATGTTTTTACCTGAATATTTGTACTTAAACAAAACAAAATTAATATTTGTCATTACATGATCATTTAAAATGAACTAGTATAGACAAAAGATGAGTAAAAAAAAGTAAATCAAGTATAAAATCATTCACATTTCAACTCATAATTGATAGGCGTGTCAAATTTATAAATTTTTACATTTGGAAAATGAATGCATTTGATGCTTTTATCTGAGGCAATTAAATAATTATAAATCTATAAATGTCAATTTAATTAAAGTTTAAGGTGCATAGAAGAACCTTTTTTGTTTAAATGGTTCCATAAAGCACCTTTAACATCTAAAGAACCTTTCTGTTTCACAAAAGGCAAAAGAAGGTTCTTCAGATTAGAAAAAGGTAAGAAAGAGATGGTTCTTTAAAGAACCAAAAATGGTTCTTCTATGGCATCACTGTGAAGAACCCTATAAAGCACCTTTATTTTTAAGAGTGTTCCTTACTAAATAAAAGTATTAGTCTCTTAAAAAAATACATACTGACTCCAGACTTTTGAACGCTAGTAAAAATGTTGTTAGAAGCTGATTATATAAAACTAATAACTTCTAGAATACTACTAAAATACTTTAATGCTACTATATTCAATTCAATTTTCAAATTTAACTCAGTGTGTCACTTGCTGTTTCTTTGTGTCTATTGATTTATTTATTTATTTAAGTGGAATTGACTTGTAAATCCTGCACCAAATGTTTTAAGTGTAGGGCTGAGTAATATGATAGTGTGGTATAAATCCAGATATACTCATTTAAATAGTTTGGATGATCAAATGGGTGTATTTAGTGTTCCGATTCGCTATTAGTAGGGTCTAGGTAGGTTTTGGATCATGTTTCAGTGTAGTTGAAGACCTATTGCATTCAGGTTCTTTGCTGGGGAAGTATCTGCTGCTCAGGTCTATAACAGCACTTTGTTAAGAATCATAGACTTCAGAGCAAAGCTGAGGGTTTCTGAGAGATCTTCAGGCTAACTGGTGTCCAGCGCTGTGGCGGGAGTGCAATTCTATTACAGCGGCTGAAATTCTGTTAGTATGAGCGGCTGGAATCAGATTAGGCCCGAACTGAACATGATGCTCGGTGGGCTCCACTCAGCATGAATTTAAATGGGTTGACCGTGAACAAAAGCAGACGTGAGGAGATCAGCCCGAGGAAACCAACGGGTCCTTGACTCCACCTGACACAGCGACAGGAGACAGAAACGACAGCGGGACGGGGTTAAACACACCGCACAACAGAAACTCATATCACTGTAACAAACTGAACATGAAGAAATTGAAAGAATAGCATTGCCTCTGTTATATTTCTGCTGCAATCCTGTAGCTCAAATAGTATTAGTAGAGCAGTGATGCTTGCAACACCAAAGTAATGGGTTTGATTCCCAGGGAATGCTTGATAAAATCTGTACCTTAAATGCATTGTAATTCAAAAAAATAATAATTCTTGAAATATAAGAATATAAAAATAAAAGTTTTCTGCAGAGTTATAAATCTACAGTAATGACTGGTTTATCAAAATTGAATGAGATGAGAAAGAAGGACTGATAAAATAATGCAAAGATTATAGATCAGCTATTGCATCATCGTCTTTAGTTTCATGCAATAAACAGAATAACAGGGCAGTCTGATTCACTAAAGAATGACTCTTTTGAACTGATTCATTTAGTGAATCATTCACAAAATCATGAATCACAACTCGTGAGTTATCAGCTTTGTGTCTGTTTAAAACCTAGAATAACAAATGTAATGTGCTAAAAACTAACAAGAATCGTAGTAATAATAATAATCTTAGTTCATAAAACATTTACTAATTGATTGCCAAAAATCAAAAGCTGTCTGTTTAAATATCTGTTAATAATATTTAATTGACGAAGTAACATAAAATAAAAGTGAACAGTTCTGTTTTTATTAACTAACAATAACAAAGATAAATATTGTAACAAATGTATTGCTCATTGTTAGTTAATTTTAGCCAATGCATTAACTAATGCTATTAAATGGGACTTTATTGGAAAGTGTGTGAGTTTTTTAAAAATAATGATTTAGAAAAAGTTTTTCGTTTCTTTTTTAGCCAAAATAGTTTTTGTTGTTTCTTTTTAAATTGTGCATTTGAAAATTGGGACGAGAATCATTCCTGTTTATGAACAGTCATAATATAAAAATTTTGGCACCAGATGTCATATTTTGTCTTTTTTTTTTTTTTTTTTTTTTTGAGGTTTTCCTCAAATGCACTGAAAATCTTAAAAAAATGTGCATTTGAAATCTAGGACCAGAATCATTCATGCTTATGAACAGTCATAATATAAAAATGTTGGCACCAGATGTCATATTTTGTCATATCTGACATATTTTCTGTACTGCCAGACTAACAGAATGCAGTGCTGAAGCTCTGAGGCTGTAGAATCTATTCTGAATGCATGTTTTATATATGAACATGAAGCTATTCAGACATTTATGCAATTATGCTAAGTGTCACCTTCAGCATGACCTTTGACCTGGGGTTAAGCTCCCCTTCAAGTCTCGAAATAAAGCCTAAATGGAATTGCCCTCTGTGCTGCTGTTTCTAATATATGGCTGTTAATAAATGAAATGAATGTGAGAAAGGTACAGACGCATTTATCTTTATTCAGCAGCTCACAGGTTTCACTCTGAGAATGAAAACATCCTGCTTGATTTGTCTTCTGTCGGGCCCAAACTGTAAATAAGAAAATTGTTCTTAAGTGACTAAACAAGCAAACTATATCATATAAGTGGCTTCATCTGTATTTGTCAACATGTTGTTTTATCATACATTTATTATCATCAATGCTGATTCAAGATGACAAATTACATTCCCAACCTTTTTGTCTCTGTCAGCTGAGGCAATAGCTATACATTTTTTTATACAACTATAAAACTGTATTTTGCATTATTTATAAATGTATTATTTGTTATACAGTTTAATAATTGAACAAACTAGTTCAACAACTAGTAGTTCATTTTCTGCTGAGATGAAGATGTTTTCTCAAGTAAGTCTGAACTGAATAAGCATCGTTGAGATCGCTCTTAGACTTTAGCTGCAGTTTGTCATTAAATTCCAGACCAGCAAGCTTTATTTACTCACTAAAGGCATTTTGTGTAGCTTCAGCTGATCTCTGGCTGTAGTCTCTGTGCAGTTTTCAGGACACTGCCATCTCACGCTCTTCTGCCTTTTTTCTACAAGGTCAGTGTTTTAACAAGGAGCTATTTTTTTATTATTTATTTTAGCCGTTAACCTTTCTATGAATTTCCAGAGGTGGTGGCACCTGCCGCAGCGTTGAATATACATGACACAAGAGGCAGTGAAACGCTGCAATGAGATTTAATTTGACACGCTGACCCCATCTCCATGGGCACGGGAAACCAGGGCGAGAAAATAAGGTTGACCTTCGACCCCCGGCCTTGAACCCAGCATCACCCGCACTTACAATTAAATCAGTCAGAGAAACAGACTGTCTAAAGGAAGCCTGCGCTCGCTCTGCTTTTTCATCTAAATGCAGCCGTGCAGTTTCGCCAAGTCACGCTGCTCACTTACAATGTTGAGTTTGTATTTTTATTTCAATTTCAGTATTTTATTCACTTAAATTCCATGCTTTTTGAAAGTTGGGAACCTTTACAAATCTTTGTTACTTTAAAAAAAAACAGTTTAATTGAAATAAATAAAACATTAAAAATATTTTAAATTATACTAGATCTGTAATATTTTATTAATTAAAAAATATGGATTTATTATTATTTTTTTACATTAAGATAACTTTATAGATCATTTTACAAACTGTTTTTTTGGCACCTATTGGTACTCATACATACTGGGTCTAAAATGACCTGAACATAAAACCTGTAACAATTTTGTTTAAATAGTTATTTCTCAAAAAAGTTATTGGGAAAAAAATCTGAATGAATAAATAAATAAATAAATAAATAAATAAATAATGTGTATTTTGAGACTCTTAAAGCATTTTTAGTTTAAATCTAAATCTTTTTGTTACTAAAAATAAAATACAGTTTAAATTAAATAAATAAATACATTTTAAATATTTTAAATTATACTAGAACTGTAATATTTTATTAATTAAAAATATTGATTTTTTTTTATTTTTTATTTTTTACATTAAGATAACTTTATAGATAATTTTACAAACTGTATTTTTGGCACCTATTACTCCATATATACTGGGTCTAAAATGACCTGAACATAAAACCTGTAACATTTTTGTTTAAATAGTTATATCTCTAAAAAATAATTGGGAAAAAATCTGAATGAGTGAATAAATAAATAAATTATACATATTTTGTTAAATCTAAATATTTTTGTTACTAAAAATGAAATACAGTTTAATTAAAATAAATAAATACATTTAAAAAAAATAATTAAACTAGAGCTGTACTAGAATGTAATAAAAACTAAAATAGATTAGAAAAAAAAAACTACATTTAAGAAATTAATAAAAATGACAAACTACAAAATTACTAAAACTAAAATGAAAAGAGAAAATTAACATTTTAATACATATATTAAATCTTAAAGATACTAAAATAGCACTAGTTGGCAGTATAATGCTTAGACTGACATGCAGGGCTGGTTGTCGCTCCGAGTTTTGGCCTGATGACATGATTTGTATGGGATCAAGGAAAGCTCAGGTTTATTAATGCTATCAAATCCATCGGACTCCTGGCCCTGGACTCCACAGCTAAAAAAGCAGAGCGTAACCCCATCATGACCACTGCGACACTCTGTAATGTTAATTATTTATAGGCTGGAGTCAAATAAATAAGGTTCTGTCTATTTCAGATGCTTGTCTTCAATTCAGTGCATGCTTTGACCAGTGCTGCCTGTATGGTGTCTGTAATTGTGATGCATGTAGATGATGATTTCTTTGGCTGGAATTATTCATTGCTCTAGAATCTTGCTTTAACACAAGCTTTTTTATATAATGCATTGTAAACGTATTATAATGCATTAATTATAATCTGTGATCCAGTACCCTTCGGCTCATTGACAGTGTTATTCACTGATGCTTCTACATTCATCGTCTTCATTAGAGGATGTTGTTTTCTTTTTTCATCAAGTTTGCATTTTATGCAGAAAATTATCATTTTGAATATGGCTTTTAAACTTGCAATGCTAAAATTGTTATTTTTAAGCATCATATACAACATTTTTAAATCACAATTTCTGCTTATCTTAAGAATAATCGTATTCGATATTGGTCTGCTGATTGTTTGTCCTGGAAAGATTGTTTTCATTTGGCATTGCCATTATCTTGCATTGGTAACAAACCTCCACTAAAGCTTTAATGCTTGGGGTTGCCAGATAAGTAGGGTTTAAATCCACCGAGCAGAGCTTTTCCCTGAAATTGACACATTTTCTGCCCAGTGGTTTACTTCTCAACCTGGCAACCATTCACACACACTCTCTACATTACAGACATGTAAGTTGGAGTTTGTTGCATTATTCTGCTCAAATGAAAGTGTAATACAGTCAGTTCTTTCACACGGCCATTTGCGTTGTTTGCTGAGATTAAATCTGTAATCAGTCCTGTCCAGTATTAAACTGTAATAAATCCAAAGAGGGATCTTGACTATATAGTTTGCAGTTTTTCTATTTATCGTATATTTTTTATATAATACAGTATAATCAAAATCTGTGTACTGTTTTTGCAATATGGGTCCATGTGTACCTGAAAAATGTTTATTTTATAGAACAGTATTAAGTTAATATTAATATTTTCAACTAAAACCATATTCTATCTGATCCTATTAATTAATGATTTATTTATTTTTTTATTATAAATTTTTAATGTTACTATGTAATTACCAAGTTATAACTGCATTTATTACTGCACTTTTTATTAATAAAAAAAAACATATATGGATTGATTATATTGATTCATTTTTTTTTTTTTACATTAATATAACTTTATAGATCATTTTACAAACTGTATTTTTGGCACCTATTGGTACTCATACATACTGCGTCGAAAATAACCTGAACATAAAACCTGTACATTTTTGTTTAAATAGTTATATCTCAAAAAAAAATAACTGGGAAAAAAAATCGGAATGAATGAATAAATAAATAAATTATGTGCAGAGTTTTGTTCCCTTACTAAAAACTTTATTTATTATTATTATTATTTATTTATTTATTTAAATGTATGTCTTTCGGATCAAAATAGAAGAGCTATTAGGGTTAAATAACTATTTCTACCTATTTTTACTATTTAAACCATAAAAATGGATTTTGTTGGTATAAATTGATGTATATGGGATCATTGATGTTAAACATAGTTTTTCGCTTGAGTAAAACCAGTTCATCTAGATGTTGATATTCTCTTGATTTGATTTGCTTATGTGATTGCAATAAATAAAAATACATTTCTCATGACAAAAATCTTAATTAATAATCACAAATTTCACAATACAGTCATCACAACCAATCATCAGTTTAACTATTAGCGTTCAGCCCTATTTTTACATGTGCACTGGGTTGTAGTGTGGATTTTGTTGTGAGAGTGCCGTAATTTTACTGGAATGTCCTGTAGAGCAACACTCTTATTGCACGTAATTTTACTTTTGATCGCACATTTATTGGCATCAACACTACTTAGACATTTGCGTCCTCCGTCCTCCGTCTCACGTTCTTGTGTGTGTTTCAGGCTGCTGAACAGGATGGCCGCTGAGGAGCGGCACATGACGTCCAGCTGTGGCTCCTACATTAAGACAGAGCCCTCCAGTCCGTCGTCTCTGGTGGACACGGCCAGCCACCCCAGTCCCGGCGCGAATTCGGACGCCAGCGGCGGCTACGCCAGCGCCATCAACAGCCACTCCAACGGCCTGGACTCTCCGCCAATGTTCACGGGGGGCGGGCCGCTGGGCGCGGCGGGGAGCGCCTGCCGCAAACGCTACGAGGACTGTTCCAGCACGTTACTGGAGGACCCCAGCTCCATTAAGTGCGAATACATGCTCAACTCCATCCCAAAACGCCTGTGCCTGGTGTGCGGAGACATCGCATCGGGGTATCACTATGGCGTGGCCTCCTGTGAAGCCTGCAAGGCCTTCTTCAAGAGAACAATACAAGGTATTTCATATGCATGTGCTGCTTTGTACACACTACAGGTCATTATTTCGAATACATTTTTGAAAAAAAGTGGCACCATTTATTTGATCAAAAATACAGTAAAAACATTAAAGGTTGTATCAGCGATTTCCAGCCTAAAACATAAAGTGTCAATTTCAGCTCACCTTTCTTCACGATCCGCTCGCTGCCTGCCCCATAAATTGTCTGTGAAAAAACCGCGTCTCTCTGGTCAGCCTAGGGTCCGAGATATGCCAAAAAAACAATCAACGCTGTTAACTATTCCACAGATAAACAAACAGTGTTCCAACCAATCAGCGTCAGGGGTTTGGTGTTGTGGACTTTCCTACTGGTGCAGGGATGTGAGGGAGGCGGAGCGAAAGTCCACAACACCAAACCCCTGACGCTGATTGGTTGGAACACTGTTTGTTTATGTGTGGAAAGGTTGGTAGTGCCGATTGTTTTTTTGGCATATCTCGGACCCTAGGCTGACCAGAGAGACGCGGTTTTTTCACAGACAATTTATGGGGCAGGCAGCGAGCGGATCGTGATGAAAGGTCAGCTGAATTTGACACTTTATGTTTCAGGCTAGAAATCGCTGATACAACCTTTAATATTGTGAAATATTATAATTAAAAATTTTCTATGTGAATCTATGATAAAATGTAATTGATTTCTGTGATCAAAGCTGAATTTTCAGCATCATTACTGCAGTCTTCAGTGTCACATGATCCTTCAGAAATCATTCTAATATTCTGATGTGCTGCTCAACAAACATTGCTGATTATTATGACAGCAAACTTTCAGACATTTATCACCAGTGTTGGGGAAAGTTACTTTTAAAAGTAATGCATTACAATATTGAGCTACTTCCTAAAAAAATAAGTTAATTAGGTACTTTTTATGGAAAATAATGAGTTATATTATTTTTAAAATCTGGGCAGGGCTTGCTTGTTAGTTTTTACTATAAAAAGTTCTATTTTTGTCAAATGTAAAAGCCTTTTCACACCTAAAGCCTCTTTAGAGAAAAGTAAATTGACGTCTGTACAGTAGACCGCAGAAGAAAAAATGTCAACTCTTTAGCAGTAAAAAAAGGAAAAGAAATGTTAGATTATCTTGAGTCATTTTTGCTCATTAGTATGGATGACTTTGATCATCAAAGATTGCCAGCAAAGTTAATAAAATGGAATTAAATACACAAAGGATATTTGTATATTTGAACATATTTAATTAATGCAGGTTTGCAGCATATTCTTAGTTGAATATCACTGTTTTTATTCATTTTGAGGAACACTGTATCTGTTTTTTTTAGTGGTTGAGATGAATTAACGCATGTTCACATTTATTCTAGAACTAAAGTAACATCTTACTCACAATTTCTCTCAACATGGGGACAGGAGAGCTTTTAATCAATAAATGGGGCGGGGAGTAACATGTGTTACTTATTTGAAAAAGTAACTCAGATAATTTCTTGTAAATTAAAAAGTAATGCATTACTTCGCTAGTTAATAATATTACGTAATTTGTGTTAATTGCAATGAGTTAACCCCAATGTTGTTTGTCACTATATACTTATTTCATTACATGATCTGAGAAAGAGAAACAATGAACTGTGGATGGCCAGCTGTCGATAAAAAGACAATGTGCATATTGACATTATCGTGACATGGACATGGCGATGTATGGTGTGGCGCCAGCGGTGACGTTACAGTAATCAATCCATTTGATAGCCTATAAGAGGTTTACTGTTACTGAGACATATGATAAGATGACCACACTGACCAGAAGACAGTGAGAGCGGAAGAAATAGCCATCTTTACATCATTGTCTCTTCTCACTACAGCACAGAAGAAATGGACAAAGCAAAAGGGTTCACACTGACTAATGGTACAAAACTGGTCCACACTGTGTCTCATTTTGACCAAAGGCTGAAAGAGACAAAGTGACATGTAAAGCAAGCAATCACAGTTAGTTTAGTGGCAGGATTTAAAAAAAAAAAATTAACTAGGTGTGGGTTTTCACCAACATTCAAGAGCAGCGTTTTAAAAAATGCTGAAATTAAATCACAAAATTAAATTTTTGCAAAAAGAAATTCCGCATTTAAAGTCATTATTTTGTTAAACGAGAAAAGCATTTAATAGACATTACAAAGAAGTAGCTTTAGAAAGAAATATGTTGATTCAACTGAAATAAAAGAGTTGAATTATGAAACATGTTTATCTGTTATCTTTATTTATTTATTTTAATGAATATATACCCTAAATATGGAACTAAAAGTGCCAGTAGGTGGCAGTAAGTCACTTTCTTAATGAGTGAGCCATTGAATCATTCATTTAGCAGATTCATTCAAATGGCTTATTCATTCAGGAACAAAGTAAGTGACTGTTGTATCAGTGAGTCACTGAATCATTGACTTGCTTGATTTGTTCAATGGATTCATTTAGTTATGAAAATAGAGACTCACAACAGAACTATTTTTGTTTCTGTTAAAAAAAAAGAAAGAAAGAAAGTCCATTTGACAAAAGTAGTGGCAATACTAAAAAACATACAGAAAACTACTGGGATTATTAATACGGTTCAAATTTAATTGATTCACATACTGATACCTGGAGGTTGTGTAAAATCAGCCAATCAGATTTGAGTTTGTGAGACTGAGAAAGTACTTTCCAGTTTTCTGGTCCTTGTACATAATTCAGCAATGCTTACAGTAAGTAATGTTTGACCAATTATATAGCAGTCAAACAATCAACACTAACTTAAATAAATTTTAAATAATTTAAAGTAATTCTGCAATTGTGTTAAAGGCACACATATGGAATGATATGTATGAGCATACACAAGATTATTATATTCTGCAGGGAAGCTGGAATCTGTATCTCTAATTGAACCATTTCATTTTTGAATATGAGTGGGATGATCTGTCTGACAGGTTATTCAGTTCTGTTGTAAATACTGTGTTTTCAGTAAAGCCCAGTGAGTGTTTTAAGCTGAGTGCTGAGTGAGCTGAGCGCTGTAATGTTGAGATTTCTGTGGTGCGTGATGTTCAGGTATGTTCAGACATGCAGCATCACACTGTCAGATTGGATTGGCACAGACAAGACGAGCAGTGTGTTCTGAACCAGATACTAATCACATGGACTCTGTGTGTGTGTGTGTGTGTGTGTGTGTGTGTGTGTGTGTGTGTACCTGGTATTCATCACGTTGTGGGGACCAAATGTCCCCACAAGGATAGGAATACCAGTAGATTTTGACCTTGTGGGGACATTTCTCAGGTCCCCATGAGGAAACAGGCTTATAAATCATGCACAATGAGTTTTTTGAGGAAGTAAAAGTGTGCACAATCTCCTGTGAGGGCTAGGTTTAGGTGTAGGGTAGGTGTAGGGCGATAGAAAGTATGGTTTGTACAGTATAAAAACCATTACGCCTATGGAATGTCCCCATAAAACATGTAAACCCAACATGTGTGTGTGTGTGTGTGTGTGTGTGTGTGTGTGTGTGTGTGTGTGTGTGTGTGTGTGATGGCTCAGAGAGAGAGAATCTGACCGACAACAGTCGCACTGCTCTGTTTTTATTAAACGTCAGCAACATGCAAGTAGAAATCTCATTTGTTTAGAGTGTTACTGTATTTCATCATGCAATTTCTTCATTCATTAATCAATTAATCGCATAAAACCCCACATTTCCCAATGCTCACGAGACGTATATTTGGCACACATTTGTGAACGCTCACTTAAAGAAGTATCTGAGGTTTAACACTGTCCTCACTAGAAATACAACATTTACAGATAAGAATATTATTGTTGGCTGAGTTTATTGTTGATTTTTAGTGGTTAGTTGTCGTCTGATATTGATATTGATATTGATAGAGTTTTTTTTATCAAGTCAAAGTTCTTTTAATGTAACTGTACAAATGTCCACCATCAGCTGGTGCTTCACATGTCTTTTGGCTGTCAAATCTTTACTGATTTTTATCAAGTAAACATAACTGTAGTAATATTTCTAGATGAACACTTACTGGACAGAAGCAGCTTGGCTTTACTTGATTCTCCATGTTTTTTTTGTTTTTTTTTATAAATCAGTGAGTCTCAGATCTGATCACCAGGATCTTTTGAGGAAGGTTTGTTGTCACTGTTCCTCATTGGAGGAATGATCTTCTCAAACCTCCAAAACATCTCACATCTTTTGAGGAACGTTTATTTGTTTATCTCTCGATCATCATTAGATTGCATTGCATTATATGTTTGGATCATTTCAATCTCATCTTACTAAAACATATTATTGGACATACAGAGTGAACACAGATATTTAGATCATTTTATATCAGTATCTGCTCTACTGTTATAAAGATCTTATTGATTTACATTACAAGCAGCAGAATTTCATCATATAAATATTTTAGCATCTGCACCAAATTCATATTTTGAGTCTCTGAATAAAATTGAGCTGATTTTCTCACTATACCAGACTGTATGGACCATAAATGGATCAAATATGTGACCCTGGACCACAAAACCAGTCTTAAGTAGCACGGGTATAGTAATAGCGATAGCCAAAAATACATTGTCAAAATGATCTATTTTTCTTTTATGCTAAAAAATCATTAGGATATTAAGTAAAGATCATGTTCCATGAAGATATTTTGTAAATCTCCTACCACAAATATATCAAAACTTATTTTTTGATTGGTAATATGCATTGCTAAGAACTTCATTTGGACAACTTTAAAGGTGATTTTCTAAGTGTTTCGTTTTTTTTGCACCCTCAGATTGCAGATTTTCAAATAGTTGCATCTCGGCCAAATATTGTCAGATTTGGGGCTTTACCAAAATTCAAAACCAATGTGGTCTAAAAAAAGTAAATTAAAAAAACTAATGTTTACTGTAATGAAATCACAAAAATACATTTTGGCAAAATGAAAAATTTCCCCAAAAAATCATTTAAAGTCATTATTGTGTTAAATGAGAAAGCCATTGAAGAGACATTGCAAAAAAGTAGCTTTAGAAAGAAGTATTTGGATTCAACACAAAAAAAGAGTATTAAATATATATTCAAAAAATCATTTTTAATGAAATGATGCTCTAAATATAGAACTAAATGCTCCAGTAGGTGGCAGTAAGTCTTAATGAGCAAGTTACTGAATCATTCATTCAACTGATTCATTCAAATATTCCAGATTTTTTTTCAAAATATTGTCCTATTCTAACAAACCATACATCAACAGAACACTTATTTATTCAGCTTTCAGATGATGTATAAATCTTATTTTCAGAAAAATAGACCCTTATGACTGGTTTAGTGGTCCAGGGTATCATATTATACTTTTAAAAAACACATATGCAAACTTTTTTGTTTTAAATATTTTGTTTAAAGGTCCTGCTCCATTTATAAACAGTTTTTTTTTTCTGATTATGATTTTATATGTCAGGCTTTACAGGGTAAATCCCTACTGTATTTGTCCGTTTCGACATACGCCATGAATTATGAATAACTGTGGAGACAAACATGACTCCACTCTCAGAGTCCAGAAGCTCTCAGGTGTTTAAACACAAGCGCGTTGATATTGGCTGCATTGTATCGGCTTTAAACAGTCTATGTACCTTTGTGAGGCAAACGATCGCAGTCGTCCAAAAATCTCCACTGTCGGCGTCCCTCAATCACATATTTAGAGTCCGGCTTTAAACACTGCCAAACGCACAAAAGCGTCCGCAACGAGACACTCGAACAAATGAGCACTTTGAGCAAAACGAGGAGCCGGACAATTAAAAGGAGGAGAGTTACACGACAGAGAGAAAGGCTCGTCTTAGACGTCTCGTCCCCCTCCTCACTTTGTATTGTCAGATGGCAATTTCCCCCTCTATCGCTGTGTTCTTCCTCTTGGAGCGCTGCCTGTAATGGAGCTAATCTAGAGCCGTTTGTCCGAGCCACAGGAGTTTTGTCAATAACAATCAGCGTTCAGCAGGAGTAATTAAGGCCGAGCCTTTTCATTAGGCCAGGGGGAGGGGCTCCTCTCCGGGGACGACCGGCGCAATTAGAAACGCAGGCACGCGTCGCCGGGTAATTTCAGCCGCGGCCAGGAAGGAGGGGAAGAAACCCAGGACTTTCTTTAGATTGAAGAGGGACTGGGTTTTGTCTCGTGCAGGAGCGGGACGACTAATGGCATAATAACCAGACGCACGGCTCTGGAAGAACGAGGCAGGATTTTAGGAAGAAAGGGACAAGTGGAGGAAAGAGGGCAGGTTGAGATAATGAAGAACAGAGCAGACGATGAGCGCTTGACTCGAGACAAGAAAAGAGGCATGAGAGATCAGGATTAGACGTGATTAAGAAAGTAAATAACGGGGCGAGGTTGAGGGTTTCTGGGATTCAACGTATACAAACAAAAGTGTATGTATTAATGCAGTACATATGTGACCCTGGACCACAAAACCAGTCATAAAGGTCTTTTTTTTTTTAATGAATAAATAAACTTTCCATTGATGCATGGTTTGTTAGGATAGGACAATATTTGGTTGAGATACAAAAATCTAAATATTGAGAAAGTCACCTTTAAAGTTGTCCAAATGAAGTTCTTAGCAATGCATATTACTAATCAAAAATTAAGTTCTGATATATTTACGTTAGGAAATTTACTAAATATCTTCATGGAACATGATCTTTACTTAATATCATATAAAATATGAGTTTTGTCATAAAAAATATATATATACAGTACAGATCAAAAGTTTGGACACACCTTCTCATTCAAATGAATATATATATATATATATATATATATATATATATATATATATATATATATATATAGTATCTCAAACATACTAATATCACAGAACCATGTGTAATCAGTGTTGATCTTTAAATTAAATCAGAATCAAATTTCCTCACAGTCTTTTCATTGCTAAACAAAACAAAAACAACTGAGCAGCATGTGAACTGCAGCAATTTTAGAGCATATAGTAATAAAACAATGACAAATGTAACAAGTCTAAACAAAGCAATAATAAATGTTTATATCTTCCAGTACTGCCTACAGGTGTTTAATGTCTATTCTTTCATTTCTTTGTTGACAGCTGGCAAGTGTTTGTCATTTTGTAAATTGTAGAGCTAGTGAGCATTGACTCTTTTTCTAGTGTTTGAAGAGACATTAAAACCTGATTATGCTTAATAAGCCAATAATGCCCGTTAACCTCCATTCTTTTAGCAGAATAAGGTCATAAATGACAAAAAAAACACAGCTAGTTTTTAATCTTTATCCTGATTGCACCAGCATGTAAACAAGCAAATATAGAAATAAATGTTTCTTATTTTAGGGTGTGTATAAAACGGACAAAAAATATTACAGAATATATTTACATATATGTATATTAATGCATGTGTATTAAATTATAGTTTAAATAGACATTTACGCAAAGCATTTGTACAGCTTCTGAAGCAACAAAAGTGACTTAGAAATGTTACAGATAAAACTTATTAAAAAAATGTGTCAGAAAAACAAACCAAAATGTATTTAGACACCTTCAGCTTTTCTCACATTATCACAGTTTATTTGCTATAGTTTAGAAAATGCTAATAAAATATGATAAGAACTCATTCATCTTGATAATGTCAGATAACTTTGATAGAAAGGTATGTAATGATTACAAAAAAAATCTGACAACTGTTAATATGACAATATTTATACAACTGTCAATATTTTGTTGAGCAATTACCAAGCAATGCTTAATTTTTTTCAGTATGTGGCGTAAAAAGGTTGCATTAGCAAATAAAAAAAAAAAACAACATAGTCAGGTCAAAGTGTCTGAATTTTTTGTCCCAAATTTGTATCAGTTTTACTAGTAGTCCACTGTATGAAGAATTTTTGGATATAATATGTCACAGTTTACTTTATTTTGCTGTCCTCATGTACATAAATTAACTATAGTGTTAAGTTCTAGTAAAAATATATGAAATTATATCTGGTGTCTAAATAATTTTTGGTTTGACTGTATAAATAATGTTTTATGTTGACAGTATAAGTGGAGGCACGCTTATAGTTTGCTAGAAATGTGTTTAGTCACCAGAAATCATGGTCTTTCACTTTTGCTTTAAACTCATAATCAACTTTATTTTGACTCTCTGAGCTGGTCAATCTATCTGCTGTTTTCAGTTCTTTAAACCAGCACTGTTTGATGGCTCCATCAGTCAGAGCCGGTCTAAATGAACACCATTCCTGATCCAATGATCGTTCCTGACCGCTGTGACCCACCCATCACCCCAAACACCTCCGTCAGCCCCATCCTGAGCCCGATCTGCTGCCCATTTTCAACACAGGTGTAAAAGTGTATGAAAGCTCCATCTCTTCCTCTATGAAGTAATCGAGGCTGACAGTAAGCCTGTAAAAGTCAGCTTAGATTTTGATGAGGAAGACCTTCCATTTTACTGTAATTTACTTACTTGACCCGAGTCTCTCCCCAAACTGTGGCCTGGCACCGGTCCTGAAAAACCATCAAAGAAATTAAAGCAGATAAATGTTGAGAAGGAAAAAAAAACATGACTTTATTTGTCTTCTCCAATCCCAAGACTTTTTATTTGAAGAATATAACTTTTATAGGATTTCTGAACTGAAGGGATTTCGGTCTGAAGCGATTGCACGCTCGTCCTCCATATTGCATCATTTCTAAGTGTTGCCTCTTGTTTGCAAATAAAATCTTTACGTGATTTGAGCTACAAATATTTGCAATAGTAATTTTTTAACTGTTTACTATGTCTGAGTTGAATTTGTCTTTTGTTTAGATACCAACCGTGGTATTTTTTCCACTTAAAATGATGGTTTGACGAAATGAAGACTGCCCTAAATATTAGTATTGAAATTTAGTTATACAGTTTAGAATTAATAAGTTTTTTTATTAATCAAATTATATTATAATATTATTATTTTTCTTAAATACAAAATAAATATTTTATTTTACAGTGGAATGTTATATTAGTAATTTTGTTTAATATTTAATAATAATAATAATAATTTATATTATTCAGCATAGTATTTTATAGTATTTATTATTATTTTTAGATGTATTATAAATCATATAGATATGTCATTACAACAATTAATTGCATTGTAAATCACTTTTTTATTTTACAGTGGAATATGATAATAGTTATTTTGTTTAATATTTAATAATAATAATAAAAATTTATAGTATTCATCACTATGGTATTTTATAGTTTTTAATATTATTTTTAGATGCATTTTATATAGAAATGTAATTACAACAATTTATTGTATTGTAAATCACATTTTTTTATATTACAGTGGAATAATATAAGTGATTTTGTTATTTTGTTTAAGATTTAATAATTATAATAATTATAATAATAATAGTTTAATTATAATTATAATAATAAAAACTTAAATATTAGTTATACTTTAATATAAAATTAAAATTATGTTGTTTATTATTATATTATGTGTTCATGATTATTATGTTAATATTTTATTTTCTTAAACATAAAAATAAATATATTTCTTTATAGTGGAATATTATAATATTATAACTTGTTTAATATTTTAATTATAATATTACTAATAGTATTTGTTAATATTTTATAGTTGAAAATAATCCCAACAATTTTTTTGCATTATAAATTACTAATACAATTTTTATCAGAAAGATTGCGATATTTTTTTTTTTTTTTTCCAAATCATGCAGCCCTAACCAAACTTTTAGTTCAGTTTAGTTTAGTTCATCTTTATTTATCTCCTGAAGCCAATTTGGTTGCGCCATTCAAGCATTTCACATAGGACAACAAAACACACAATGCAAAAAATAATAATAATAATAATAATGTTTGCTTTACATGTCAGTCACTGTGAGCACAAGGCCTAGTTCTCAATGCAGTTTATTCTGGCCTCTTCCTGTCTGGTGCATTTAGAGGTCAGAATAAGCTGTGATGTGGACCAGACCTTATGCTGATAGTCAAAAGTGTGTTTACCTGAGACTAGCAGCGTATCTGAGAGGGAATGAGAGCCATCAGTCTCCTGATGGAGCGGCGGGTCAGAGTGCCAATCAGACGACCGCGATACGCTTACCAACACTGCAATTCAAGACGCATCCTGCCGTAATGATCCCGCAGGGACGCATCCCAGAATAGGAAGATCCAGCCCTTCCTTCTCCAGAAAATATGATAGGATGAAGGAGGAATGAGTCGCTGCACATTCTAGTTGTGGGAAAACCATGAATCAAACCGCCTGTAATCTGGAAACGCACAGGAAATGTGTTTGATTAGCACTGTTTAGTTGATCGTGACAACAAATGGGAAAACAGGAAGAGGAGCGATCAGACTTTATCACATTCATTTTCACACCTTTATTTACCCCAAACCCAAAGAGATCCGCTACATTTGCATACTGATTTGTATAACCCAGATAAAAGGAGGAATTTCTAATTATTTAATACATCTTGGGACCCTCCACTTGATCTGTGCAATAATGTTAACATAATTGCATAAGTTGGGAATGGGGGATGGAAGCACTTGTGCAAGATTTCAGAGAGAGAAGTAGAAGAACACTGATGTACAAGCTCTATCGACAACCACTAGATATAAGGTTACTGACCTGTTCATTTATGATATAACTGCATGTTATCCAGTCCAAAATGTAAAATACTAAATAATTAATTAAATAAGTCCTGCAATATCTTACCGTACCTGTAAGATACTTCAAAACTGTATTTCTCAAAAAACGTAGTTCAACACATTACTACTAGACATTGAAGCGACCAAATATAAAATATAATTTGCATTGGGGCTTAAAAGACAATTAGCATTCGATAATACTATTGGCCAGTTTTGGGGAAAGTTACTTTTAAAAGTAATGCATTAAATATTGTGTCACATATTGAGGTAAAAAGTAACTAAATGTGTTGCTTAGTTACTTTTTATGAAACATAATGCATTTTGTTACTTATGCGTTACTTTTTATCACCTGGGCTGGGCTTGTTTATTTGTTTTTAAATAACAAAAAGCACAGAAGTTATATTTTTGTAACTGTTAAGGCGCTTTGACACCAAAGGCTGAAGGAAATGTCTCTACACTTACTGCCAATTTTCTTTCAGTCAATATGGGAAACAAAGTAACTTTTGTTACTAATTTGAAAAAGCAACTCGTAAATTTAAAAGTAATGTTACTTTACTAGTAATCTGATTATTTTCCACGTTACCCCCAACACCGCTATCGACTTGACACCGTTATTGATCTGACCTGAATCAACATTGAACTGAATTGATAAAAATGAAAATGAAAAGTTTTTTTCTGTCTGGCCGATAAGTATTTGGCAGAGGACTTTTATTTTGATTGGTCTGAGCACATTGATTGTTGATTGATTGTTTATTTCATATATATCATGTCCACTCTACTGTCTAAGATATCGGTCATCAAAAAAATCAGCTGATCACTGATGTTTTGTGTTTCAGGGCCATAATTAACACAAAATCAGGCATTTTAAGTGAACAATGTTCATTAGAGTGACAATGAACAGACATATTTACACTAAATATACTCTAGTTGACCTGAAATGCAGTATTGGGACATACCTGTCTTAAGTAGCACAGGTATATTTGTAGCAATAGCCAACAATACATTGAATGGATTAACATTATAGATTTTTCTTTAATGCCAAAAATCATTAGGATATTAACTAAAGATCATGTTCCATGAAGATATTTAGTAAATTTCTCCTATATAAATATATATTAAAACACAATTTTTGATTAGTAATATGCATCCCTAAGAATTTCATTTGGAAAGGAGATTTTCTCAATATTTAGATTTTTTTGCACTCTCAGATTGCAGATTTCAAATAGTTGTATCTCGGCCAAATATTGTCTTATCCTAACAAACCATGCATCCAAGTTCATTCATTCAGCTTTAAGATGATGTATAAATCTCAATTTCAAAAAAGTGACCCTTATGAATGGTTTAGTGGTCCAGGGTCACATTTATTTCTGTCGTGATGCAGCAAAACAACACTTTTAAAACTATTCAAACTCAAATTTTCCGGCGAATCCTGCCGCCGTCGTCCTGTAGCGAGTAGTATTTTCCTCCGCCGTACAGTTTATGTCAGAGAGCATATTGTTTTTATTCAGCACACCGTCTTCAGTGATCAAGACAAGCCTGAATAAATTGAGCGAGTGCCGTCCGCATAGACATTCAAGCCACACGCTCGCAGGAGAACAAGAGCGCTGTCTGCCGACTGTCATTCTGCATTTAGCCGTCTCTCCTGCCATTACCCATACATGTCCTAATTGAAATGCCTCGCCGCAGTTAAATGTACATGGACACAAGCAGAATGGCCGAGCGTATCAAGCACTTTGCCTATTGTTGCTCGCACAATGCCGCTCAAACGGCTCTTTTATTGTGCAGGTATCAAGCGCTGAAGTGCTCAGCTTGAATAATGTATCAGAAGCTGGTTATTCTCTATGTAAATAGCGAGCGAGCGGCAGAACCGGCCTCGGTTTGGGTCGGGTATTATGTAAAGCGGGCCGCGCCACCGTGGGCAAATGCGCTCTGAATTTGTGAATGTAATTTGCCGAGGTGCGATTTGAATGGAAGCACGGGTTTCTCCCGTCCGGGATCTTTTGTTTTGAATCCTGTCTCATCTGTTTTGTTGGCTCATGTTTCTTCATCTTTCCAGCACACGCTGTCCCTGTTCTGTAGTGTCTCACGGCCACAGGCAATTTATCAAATTGAGTAAAAGATGATTTTATAAATAAAGTGATTTATGGAGCGTTCTTTTGATCGCTTTGATGGATGCGGTGGCGCGCTGTAAAACTCTCCTGCATTAGCTTGTTTTCGTCGGGTTATTTTTGGACGGGCAGACGGGCAGAGATGTCCTGCGAGTGGAAAGCGCCTCACTTTTCTCTTTTCTCTTTGTCTCTCACCAGGTAACATCGAGTACAGCTGTCCGGCCACCAATGAGTGCGAGATCACGAAAAGAAGACGCAAGTCCTGTCAAGCGTGCCGCTTCATGAAGTGCTTGAAAGTGGGAATGCTGAAAGAAGGTGAGAAGCCAAATCTCTGACTGTGTTGGGGAAAGTAACTTTTGAAAGTAATGCATTACATTACTTTTGCGTTACTTTTTCTCATCTGGGCTGGGCTTGCTTTGTTTTTAATGAACAAGTTTTATTTTTGGCAAATGCAAAAGCCCTTTCACACCCAAACCAAAATGAATAAAACCGAACCTTCCTCTTACTCCGACTTCAGCAAGGAAACAAATGTTATACGTATCTGAAGTAATTTATGCTTATTAGTATGATTGAATTGGATCATTGATGTTCAACAGCAAAGTCACTGGTTAGTACAATAGGATTGAATATGTAAAGGATATTTATGTTATTTAACACATATTTAATCATTGCAGGTTTGCGTCATATTCTGAGTTTGGATTTCAGTTTTCATTCATTTTGAGGAATACTGAATCAATGCATGCTGGCATTTAGTCTAGAACAGTGGTTCCCAAAGCTGTTCCTGGAGATCTACCTTCCTGCAGAGTTCAGTTCCAAACCTGATCAAACACACCTGTCTCTAATTATAAAGTGCTCCTTTAGATCCTAATTAGTTGCTTCAGTTGTGTTTGATCAGGGTTGGAGCTGAACTCTGCAGGAAGGTAGATCTCCAGGAACAGAGTTGGGCACCCCTGGTCTAGAAATACAGAATGATTTCTCTCAACATGGCAACACAAGCTGTCTGTCAAGGGGGAAAAAAAGAATCAGGCGTTACTGATTTGAAAAAGTAACTCAGATATTTTCTTGTAGATGAAAAAGTAATGCATTTACTAGTTACTAAAAAAGTAATCTGATTACGTAATTGGTGTTACTTATCATGCATTACTGCTGACTGGCGGGTTATGCTTAAAGTGCCCCTATTATGCCTTTTCGAATATGCTATTTCATTTAGTGTGTCATGTAGCTGTATGTGAACATAAACTATCTGCAAAGTTGTGACGCCGACAGTGCACTATAAATAAAGTTTTTGTCTATCAAAAAAAAGAGTCGGCTCACATTCGCCTAAACGAGTCGTCAGCAATTCGAATCTTTTTTCTGTAACGGCCACACGTCACGAGCTACACATTTGCGTAATGTCCGCCCACATTCAATTTCGCGAACAACTTGCCCGCCCACAAACAGTAGGCCTACCATTTTCACGTGGATTACATCATGTCAAGAAGACGCCCTGCGCTGTGACAGCCTGTGAGAGTGAATTTGTTTTATATGCCCTTCCGAAAGATGAAACTATCAAGAATGAGTGGTTAACATTAATTTTTTCAACACCTCAGCAGTCCAATGCCAATCTTGTGTTGTGTTCGCGTCATTTTACTGATGACTGCTTTTCTAATCTTGGGGAGTAACGTTACAACGCAAGATTCACCAAACGCTTGGTTTTAAAAAATGGATCAGTGCCCAGTTTATTTGGACCGGCTTGCTCCTCTGAACTTCTACCTGTAAGTATGATTAATAATTGTATTTTCTAGCGATCGTTCAAAATACGTCTTTGTGTACGTTATGGTGTGTAACAACCCCGCACATGTCTTGGTAAGCGGCTAACTTGCGTTTCTGTAGTTCTGTTGTTCAGCTGTGAGTGCAATGTAGTCTAAAAAGTCTTGTGATTGATGCAGCTTGACTGTCTGTCTGCCTTATTAGTTTAAGTAATGATAATGATAAACGATGGCTTAACGCAGTGTTATGGATTGTACAGTGTTGAAGTTCACAACGTAGAGATGTGTCCGGTTCGCTTACAAAAGCAAATTGTAACATGACACCCACTGAGAGACGTCCTGCTCCGGTCGTGCTTGCAAAACAGTTTCTTGTCGATGTGCCACTTCAACCCTTTCATCGTCAGACTCCGGCTCGAATTGATAGGGTAAAATCGAGGCTATCTTTTCTATGCATTAACAGGTCTCCGCAGCTGTCATTCAGTTATGCCAATGGGCGTTTCGTTTTTGCGCTGTAGCGGTAGACCAATCCAAAAGGACTGCACCATCTGACCAATCACAGCAGTGAGGGCTCACTGAAAGGAGGGGTTTAGAGAGACTGATTCTTCGAACTGCTTCAAACGAGTCGTTTACGAATCATTTAGAAACGGGGTAAAAACAAATCTAATTTTGGAGAAAACTAAAGTGTTTTTTGAACTTGCATACATGTAAACCTGTTTTAAGAGACTATTACAACAATATTAACTACCTTTAAAATGGCATAATAGGGGCACTTTAAAATAACTAAAACTATAATGAAAAAAACTTAAATGGACATATCAAAAACTAAAATGACTAAATTACTAACATTTTAACTCAGTGTTAAAAGAGAAGAGAAATTATGCAAATAAAATTAATTAAAATATTACTAAAAACTATAACAGTATAGTTTTTCATGAGGTCTGAATATTTGGTCAATATTTGGTACAAAGTTAGATCACTTACAGTCAGTCCAGTCGAGGGTCAGGATCAGTTTTGTTTTAGATTCAGGCCTAAACTTTCTCCAACCTTATCTATAATTACACAATTAAACAATAATCCAAATGACGTGTTGTTTTGGCATATTAATGCAATAATCTGATTGATTTCTTGAATTCACAGATTTTAAAAAGATGTACATAGTTAGAATACTAAAATAAGATGTGTTGTGTTTTATATTCACGAGAAGCACTTCTTGTAATTTGCTTTTCATATTTATTATATACATATTTCTGTTTAGCTTTTTGAGTTTTAGTAATTGTAGTCCTTCAACTTTTTTTAAAGTGTTTAACTTTATAGTTTACTAATTATTTGTTAGTAACTTTTACTATTTTCAATAATTTTATTTCAAGGCAACATTTCTTAAACAATTTCTTTACTTTTTTTAATTGCTTACAAGTTTTTCATCTAATTTTTTATTTTATTTATTTATTTTTATTTTATTTTGTGAAAACAGTTTTTAAAACTATTGAAACCCTTAGCGTTCCTGTCAAACTTAACTTAATGCAAAACGTTCTGCGGGTGGAACATTGGAACGCTACGGGGTTAAAAAATTGTAGTAGAAAACTAGAACTAAAACTTAAAAATATCTAGAGAATAAACATAGTTTTTTGAACACAGTGTCTCCTTGCTTGCGTTAGTGTATCACCCTTATTACATTTACCTGCTGTTCATTACAAATCGCATTTTCGATCAATTTCAAACATGTCAGCGTTTGAGATTGTACTTGCGTATCGTTCTCATTCATGTACATGTGTGAAGTAGGTTTCGCCGTTCACCTCGCAGGTCTTTCATTAGATCACATTTTACTTTGTAATGTCATTTGTTGGCCTTTAAATCAGTCTTTACTGACTGTACCGCGGTGGCTCCATCAAACACACGTCAGCGATCAGAGTCGAGCGCAGCGCCAGATGAAGCCACGCTCTTGCCAATGACACACAAGCCATGTTAGACTCGTAAATGTTGTTGGCTGGCGCTCCGGCGGACCCGTGTCAGAGCCGCGCTGGACCTGAGGGGCTGTTGGCACGAGACGCGCTCGCACGCAGCAACACGGCAGTAAATAATTGCGCCTGTTGGGCAGAGAGACAGAAATATGCTGAATAGGTCGATCCGTGCGTCTGACTAATAGAAGTGTAACAGTATTCCGACTGGAAAGGCTTCTGTCCCAAAGCACACGCTCTCTCCCCGACGTATTGATCCGCTAAATGTTTTCCGAACATCTCAGCTCTCTTCCTGCGGATGCTTTTTTAAAGTCCTGCCATGTGGGAAGTCTGTGACAATTAAATACGCTCACGGATATTTTTTTCTCTCTTGCTTTCCGTTTCTTCTTTTTTTTTCACGTCTCACAGTATTCGTGTTAATGCAGTGAATGCATGTTATTATCTACGCTAATGTGCACACAGGAGTAACATAAGAGCGTGTGCGTACGGCTGGATTTGAAACAGGTCTGTAATGTAATGTCTGTCGTTCACCCACAATCCATCTGTGAAAGCTCTTCCGTCTATATGGAGCTGAGTGAAGTAACGGAATCTCTCCACTGCATGAGACACCGAGAATGAATCGCATTACTCGCTGATGAAAAATTAATGCAAATATATTATCTGAAGGAATAAGAGCCTAGAAAATAGGGAGGGATTGTCAGAAATGAATCACCTGTGTCGAGGCAAAAAATAGAGCTTAAACAATAAGATGGAGGAGCAGACGGAAACATTGACATCGGTGCATATGTCTGTACTTCAGCAGCTTTGAGATGTTAGGAGCCGCTGAAGTTTGTACCAGGGCTGCATTTGTTAGACCAAAATGCAGTAAAAACACTTACATAGTGAAATATTATTACAATTGAAAATAGCTGTTCTCTATGTGAATATCTGTTTAAATGTAATTTATGTGATCAAAGCTGAATTTTCAGCATCATTACTCCAGTCTTCAGTGTCACATATTCCTCAGAAATCATTCTAAAATGCTGATTTGCTGCTCAAGAAGAACATTTCTGATTATTAACTGTTGAAAACAGTTGTGCTGCACAATATTTTGGTGGAAACATTTTATTTTTCCGGATTCACAGATGAATAGAAAGTTCCAAAGAAAAACATTTATGTCTTTTGTAACATTATAAATGTCTTTACTGTCACTTTTCATCAGTTTAATTCATCCTTGATGAATAAAAGCAGTAATTTCTTTCATAAAAAATGTACTGACCTCAAACTTTTGAATGGTAGTGTATTTCACTAAAGCAGGAAAAAGATAATTATCTTAAGTGCAAACTACACATCAAGAAGCCAAATATTTGAGTTTTTATTAAAATTTTAAAATTAGATTTTGTTTTTATATTTTCTGTTGTCGTTTTAAGTTTACTTAAAGTTTTCCTATAGTATTTTCTTTGAAATGTCTATATAGATTTTTATCTATTATAGTTTTACATTTTGGATTATTACGTTTAGTTATATTAGTACTTAAACTAAATAAAATTGAGAAACGTTGCATTGGCAGTAGCTGAAATGTTTTTTTTTTTTTTTTTTTTTTATTCCCCAGTTAATGTTTATTTCAAAGGTTTATTATTATTATTATTATTGTTAGTTTAGTTTTAGTTAATGATAACTCTAGCTCTAACTAATATAATACAATGATTATTTATTTGGAAAAGTCAAGAAGGACAACCTCAGACAGTACTGAAAATATGACTTAGATCTTTCACCCAAGCTGGCTTTGTTCTTTACTCTTTAGGAAAGATCATTTCTAACACAGATTTCTCATTGTCAGTCAACACATTAGTGTTTATGCAGTTTAACCAGGTTTTCCAAAATTCTAAAAATATGTTTATACATTTCGCAAATGAGTATGGTGACATGAACAGGCATCTTGTTGGCCATATCGCGTCCCTCCTCAATTGCAAGGTCACTGTCTGTCTCCGATCCGACGGTACGTGAGCGCCAAATCAATCAGGCCTTTCAAGGCGACAAGGAAATGAGACGCAGAGAGTCACGTCCGTCCACATCTACCCTCACGTGTGACCGGCCCGACCGGAGCCCAGGACCGAGCGGCTACTGAGACAAGCGAAGGTCACGCGCTCAATGCAGCCATCTCACCTAATTAGAACTTTACAGGACAGGACAGCACCTTTCTGTTTTACGACATACCACGAATTCTCACACATTGCGTTTACCAGAGACAAATGTGAGGAAAGAGCATCTAGAGATACCGTTTTTTATATCTGATACTGATTTGCAAAACTAAATTGTTCTGCTTTTTGACTTAATATTAAATATATTATAATAATACATGCATGTTTTTAATAGAAATAACAGTAGTATTAAATAGTCATAATTTGCTCAATTTAAGTCATTAATGCAAAATTGTTTAAAAAATCATTTTTCATCTTTGTCTTGGACTTTAACGCTGCTATATACACTGCTGTTAAAAAGCACATCTTTTTAAGAAAGGATGCATTCAAATGATTAAAAGTGACAAATACATTTATAATGTTACAAAATATTTCTATTTAAAATAAATGCTGTTCTTTTGAACATTCTATTCATCTGTGAATCCTGAAAAATAAATTATATCACTGTATATCACAACTGTTTTCAACATTCATAATAATCAGAAATGTTTTTTGAGCAGCAAAACAGTGTATTAGAATGATTTCTGAAGGATCATGTGACACTGAAGACTGGAGTAATGATGCTGAAGATTCAGCTTTGATCACAGGAATAAATTACATTTTAACATAGATTCACATTGAAAACAGCTGTTTTAAATTGTAATAATATTTTACATTTTTACGGCATTTTTAAACAATTGCTGCATTGGTGCACAAAAACGACACATTTTTTAGCAGTTGAGTAACTGAAACAAATCTATGTGAAGTTACTTTACTATTGAGGAGACGGAAATAATTGGTAAAATAGATGTATATAATTAGTAACAGTGTGAATATTGGTAGAAACATTATGAGTAGTACAGTGATCTCAACAAAGCCACCATGAGGAGTGAAAAATGACTTCAATAATGCTAAAAGAATAATTTCAAAGGTGATAAAACTAAAGACTTTATCAGGCGCGCAGGGCTCGGTAGTCTGAGCGCAGGATGTTTTCGGTCGTGAGATTTACTGCATAGTCCTGGACCCGCTTCATTCCCTCAAAACAGGAAGTGATCAATAAGAGGACTCGGATGTCAGGGACTACAGGTTTTTTTCCTCTGATCAATGGAAGCGAATCGGAGCTGGGAAGAAAGGAACAGATACTATTGAGAGATTACACTGACGTAATCCAAAGACTCTTTAAACCCACAAGACTCGCTCTCACAGTCTCAAGCCTCATCTAGATATGTCTGATTTCTGTCTGCCATAAAATCTATAGAGAATTATGTGTTGGTCTGCTGGACAAAAACTCAATTGTAATCTGAATAACACTGCACTATTAACAATCCCAGACAGTGTGCTTCAATATGTGGCTTTGGACGTCAAAAGAGTGTGTTTGGTGCACTTCTTTGGTGTTTTGTGAGATTATATGCACAACAGCAAGTTTAAATGGTTACTTTACTCAAAACATTTTTCATTTAATCACTCTTATGTCATTCTGACCTTATGTGCAAATATAAATCCTCCACACAATGAAAGCGGACAGTCATTTATTCTGTCAGAATAGAAAAAAGCACACCATAACATAGTTAGTTATGATATATTTATGGTGTCTTTTTTTAAACTGGCCCCTTTTTCCACATTTCTTGTGTGGGAAAAAAACAACTCAGACATTCTGTGCAACATCTCACTTTGTTTCACAAAAGAAAAAACATATGCGTTTGGAAGTCATTTGAGTGTGAACAACTGATGACCGAATGCTCATTTAATGTGAGCGATTCCTTTAAGACACATATCCGAGTGTGTGAACCGTGTGTGTGTGTGTGTGTGTGTGTGTGTGTGTGTGTGGCGGTCGTTTCCCTCGAGGCCTCGTCTGAACAGGTGAGAGGATTACCGCAGGCGTGAACATGTGTTTTCCACCAGAGAGCCTAGATCACTGCTGGACGCGGACGACACACTGTAGATCATCTCTACAGGGAGACAGATGACTGCCTGATCACAAAACACACTCACAGTCTAAAGAAAGTGTAGACACTTACTGAATTTAATAGATCATGAGTCAAATCATCTGTGTGAGGAAAGTTGGGGCTCTAGCCAGGTGGTTGGTGCAACATGTTGAGATTATCCAAGTAAAATTAAGAAAGTTCATTTTTGATGTGTAATGCACTTATCCGCTGGACAGATCTGTTTCAGTGTTTTCAGGCCAGTAAAATCTTTTCTATAAGTGAATTTGCTTTTTTTTTCATTCAGCCTGTCTGCCACTTTTGTTCAGACCAATTATACAGTCATTCATTAGGCTGAAAGGTATATGAGTCAAAGACGTTTACAAAGAAATTTACAAAAGTGATTTTATGTCCATGGAAAGCACATTAAATGTAAATAAAGTGTTTAGTTTTATGGTTAAAATTTGGTTAAAATAATGTTACGTCGTCATTCAGTGTAACACAATATTCGTGTAAAAATTCAAACAACTTGCTTATTCTGACTTGTACATATTAAAATGTATAAAAGAATAAGGGATCATATTAAATTTAAAAAATAATAATGACAAATGGGCAAAACCTACGATAGTGGCACATTTTAAAATGTAGAATTACAACTAATTAGTATTTGGGGTGAAAGTAATTTGTCTTTTAATATGTCCTACATTTATTTTTGTTGTAAATATGCCTGACAAGATTGATGCACTGAATGATATTTTAGTGGGTGTCTTCTGTAAATTAGGAAAAATTTATGATATTTGTGTTTTTCTCAGAAAAACAAAAACAAAAATGCACTTAAATTAAACAGAAAACTTTTTTATATTTTTGGGGCGGGGGATTAAAGCAGTATTACACTTATTGTTTTCATGCTTAAACCCTTTTTCGTTGTTGACCCACATACGTTTATAAAACTTTCTATTTTTGTGAACTTGTATTATTTGAACTGTAACAGTGTTTAAATCCCAATATTTATGGCCTAAACAGCATGTAGTTCCATTCTTTTACCAAAAAACTATTTTAACTGCTGAATTAAAAAAAAAAAAAATTTAGAAGAAAAATTCCCCATTCCCAGAAATTTTAGAGGCTTTTCACTATAAGTACCCTTAAGTGGACTACTTTGTGGCTTTCTACCCCTAATGGTGTGTACACACCAAACGTGAAGTGAATATTTGCATTGCGTTACTCGCTCTAGTTTACTTGTGGAATGCAATTTTTTTTTTTAAATCTGATACAATCAGTGTTACATCAGACATTTTAATAAGCTCTTTGCTGATTGGCTTGCGCAACAATGTATCATCCAAATTTGTCAATCGAGTTAAAATGTTTGCATTTGCTTGGAAAATGCAATATTGTATGTTCACGGAAATCCCGTCACCCAATTTGCGTAATTCGCGTGGCTCTGCATGGATTCTATTTGCATCTTTGCATTTGCTTTGTATGCAATCTACTTGTGCAAATAATTAAATGCACTTTTGATGTACACAGTAGTCATACCCTTAAGGTACTACTAAGATCTTTTTAAGGGTAAAGATGCCCCTTTGAGGTTGAGCTGTTGTAGCCCTAAAGGTCAGATTTTGAAGAGTTTCCAGAGTCTGCATCAACCCACAGTGAACAACATTCAGTTGTCCTTTGGCAGGATTGTGCTGCGTGAGTTTCCTCCTTTGTTGGTAGCTTCTTTGGGAAGAGTGCCTGATTGGGTCCGGCCGTGCTAGAAGAAGCCGCGGCACAGGTGTTTTTGGGTTAGATGTCAGCTCTGCGGTCCCATCGCTGTATCTCTCTTCACTGTTCGTGAGGAAAAATGCCACACGGCTGAGAGCTGCCAAACGCAGGGCTCTTTGAAATAGTGCTGACGCGAGGCCAGTTCAGTCGGGGGTTGTCGGCAACCATGAAAGGTAGAGTTCACCGTGGCCTTAGGACGCGGCCCTGTGAATTTCCTAGCTAAAAACGGGTCATCCTAAGCTCCCTGAGGCACTGCCAACCATCCCAGCCACGCTGACACTTTCCCCTCGCCCAGATGACAGGCACCCGGAACAGGTGAGACCACCAAAAATAAGGGCCCCTGCCAAGTCCAGCTACCCCCAGCGAACCAGCGACAGGCCCTTTTGTAGGGGCTTTGCTCAAGAGGGGATTATTGTTTTGAGAGAGGAAAAGGAGCCCGGGGTCAGCTGGCCCTCACGCAGTCACGGGCCCGAGGGCTAATCCGCACTCGGATGCCTTCGGCGCTGGCCCTAAGCCCTCTCTCTCTCCCACACCGCCACGCTCGCTTTGAAGAAACGACATTCGAGATCCACTCGCTGTGAAACGGCGGCGGTCAATGCCGTAAAACACACTCGCATCAGAAACGCATTGCTCTCGTGTTTCATTGAAGATATTCCAATTTGAGCTGCTCATTCCTCTCGTGCATGTGGAATCGTTCAAAAGATGCATTCAGTGCTCTTATTGTCTTACTGTCAACATGAAATGGCTTGGTTTACTTCTGCATTTATCTACAGTGAGAAACAGAAAAGCTGGTGCCCAATGTAGGGCATTCAAATTACTGGTACTGGTTTGACATTTATGATTTGTTACTTTTTAACGAAACATTATGAAGACGAAAAAAAAGTTTGTCTTTGGAATAACAGGCATGAGTCTTATCCTCAGATGTCACTAACTAATCATCCTGTTTACATTGCTCATAAAACTGAAAAATAAAACACTCTTTTTATAGTAGGATATGATTTGACTGGTGTACACTGTAAAAAAAGTTGTTTTAACTTAAAAAAGTAAGTGTTCATACTGCCTTAAAATTTTAAGTTTAGTCAACATGAAATGTTAAGTTGTACTACATGAAAACATGGATATTTGAGTTAAGTAAACTTAAATGTTTAAGGCAGCACAAACACTTAATTTTTTAAAGATGAAACTACTTTTTTTCTTTTTTTACAGTGTAGCTGTAGTTTTGTTATACACATTGTCCTGCTTGAATCACTGAGGTTGCAATCTAAAGATGATACACTATCCATTATAAATTCAACAGATTTGAAGTGGTGTGCGAAGCATGTGGAATCATCCAAAAGATAAATCCTGTGCTCTTATTGTCTTAACATCAACATGAAATCACATTCACTACTCATTTTACTTCTGCATTTAGGGTGAGAAAATTTAGTGCCCAACGTAGGACTTTCAAATTGGGTTTGAATACTGATGTAAAAGTAACTTTTAAAATGAAGACAAACATTTGCTTTTCCTTGGAACAACATACAAGAGTCTTATTCTCAGTCGTCACTAACTAATTAATCGTCCAGTTGACATTGCACACAAAAACATTCTTGATCTAGTTGGATTTGTCACACTTTATTTTGTGGTCCAAATCTCACTATAATTTAACTGTTAGGTATGATTGTTTTTGCATGGATAAAAACAATATTTAAAAAAAAAACTGATACAATCGGTGTTACACCAGATGTTTTAATATGCTCTTTGCTGATTGGCTTGTGCAACAATGTATCATTACTCGAGTTAAAATTTTTGAATTTGCGTGGAAAATGCAATATCGTACACTCGCGGAAATCCCGTCACCCAACTGGCGTAATTTGCGTTGCTCTGCATGGATTCACATCTTTGCATTAGCATACCCTTAATTTACTACTAAGAATCTTTTTATGGGTAAAGATGCCCTGTTGAGGTTGAGCTGTTGTAGCCCTAAAGTCCGTTTTTCCAGATTGTGCATCAACCCACAGTGAACAACATTCAGTTGTCCTTTAAATAAAGTGTTACCATAGGATGTGGAAGACCTCATGATATCCGTCCATTAAAAATCAGATCTTCTGATGTGACGTGAGGAGCATGTGGAATCGTCCAAATTATGCATTCAGTTCTCTTTTTGTCTCACCGTCAACATGAAATGCATTCACAACTAATTTTACTTCTACATTTAACTACAGCGAAAATCAGAAAAGTTGGCAAAAATTGGGTTTGAATTCTATTAGAGCTATTACTTTTTAAATAAACAACTGTCGATAAGACAGACCTTAGTTTTTCCTTCAGATAACATGCACTAATGAGTCTCATCCTTTAATTCATAGTGCAGGTAGAATCTGATTTGACTTTATAGATGTAATTTTTTTTGCAATACAATTTCTGATTGAACCAGTGAGGTTGTGATCGGAAGACCTCATGAAACACTGGTTTGTTACAGATTGGCCTTTTTCTTTTATCTCTTTCCCTCAGTTTCTCTCGCCCTGACCCTCTTGCTCGGGGTGTAACGGGAAACTAGACAGTGCCAAGGTTTAATTCCTGCCAGCATCTGTTTAATTATGGCACTTACTGTTCTAATTAAAACAGGCACCTATGTACCTCTGAATCTTCACACAAGCATGTGACATGGAGCGGTTCTCCATCTAAGATCTTTGGAGAAACCTGCGGTCAGATGTGACCATATACAATTCATTTAATAAAAAACAACTTAAACCAGTCTGAGGTGGTTTGCCAGTTTTAGCTGCCCTAGTTTGATGGTTTAGAATGGTTGGGGAGACTAACTAAACCAGCATGGATATTTTTCCGGCATTAAATTCTAGATTAGTTAGCTTGAGAATTGCAATAACAATACCGTGACAAAGAATGAGAACATGCCTTTGTTTAGGACTAAAGTTGTGTCCTTTAGGTATGCAGTAATAATAAGCTTGTTAAGTCAAACCATTTGGGCCAGATTTAAATTATATTTACGGTGCGTTTAGTCAATCCAATCTTTAGCATAATTCAAAATCATTTTATCTCGCTCCCCACCGTCTGTGACTATCAATAAAAATATTAAAATCGTAGTTAGGAGAAATGAGATTTTACTGCGACTTAGCAACCATCAAATGATCTGCCGGAGTTTGCGAGGAAGAGTAGGACCACGGGGACCAGCGGGTAATTAGGTTAGTGGGTTGTCAGTGTCAGGAAATTGAAAGACAATCCTAATCAGATTTCTGTTTCTAGGGAATCAAATAATTTGTATAAGGAGAAGAAATCTCCCGATTTGGCTTCTAAAAAGATAATGCAGTTTGTTGTCGCTGCTCTTTGTTGCTCTTTTTGTATCACATTAGATGAATTAGATGTTATAATTCAGATCAAATACAATCAGCAGTTCACACTCCGTAGCTGTACGTTTCTGGGAAATGTTGAAAATGCAAAGCATCTACAGTCAGATCAACGTTCTTAAGGCTGCGGTCATTGCATCCGAGTTGCGTTATCCGTAAGAGACACAACAATGTCCTGCGCTTACGCCGCTGCTCTCATTTGTCAGCTGATTATGGGTGCTAAATGGACCTCCTTTCCTCTTCTCTGTGTTTTTCTCTTCTTCTCCACCCCTGTTCTAATCTCACACTCTATAATGTTCAATAAAGAGGGAGCAGGGAGAATTGCGGGAGTGTAATTTGCTGTAGTGGCACACAAACCTCCTCTGACACAGTAGTTGTAGAGGGATGAAATCATTTAGCCGCCAGGGAACTTTAAGTGGTCACGTGTTTTTTAGATTAACTATAGTACATGATGACAGAGTTTTAGATATTTTTAAAGCAATATAGTTAGCATAGTAAGAACCTGGACCATAAAATCGGTTATATACAGTAGGGTATTTTTTATTTTTTATTTATACATAATCTGAAAGCGGAATAAATAAACTCCATTGATGTATGGTTAGTTAGAAAATCTTGAATCTGAGGGTGCAAAAATAAAATCTAAATATTGAGAAAAAAAAAATTTCTCAATTAAAAAGTTTTAGTTGTATAGTATAGTACAGGGGTTTTCAAACCTGTCCTGGAGCCTCCCCTGCCCTGCACATTTTGTATGTCTCCCTTATTAGGCACACCCAATTCAGGTCTTGCAGTCTCTACTAATGAGCTGATGATTTGAATCAGGTGTATTAGATGAGAGAGACAAGCAAAATGTGCAGGGCAGGGGAGGCTCCAGGACAGGTTTGAAAACCCCTGGTATAGTATATACACTGACAAAATATTTTTGCTCAGAAATTGCTAATAAATTTCACAAATAAAGGCAAATAAAAAGCATGGAACACTTTGAAATGTGAAATTTTGGAGTAGAAAGACTGAAATAGTGTGTATATATATATATATATATATATATACAGTACAGACCAAAAGTCTTTTGGTCTGTACTGTATATTTTTCTGTTTATTAAAGTTTTTACTCTACATTTGTGCAGTTTTCAGTGGGTTAGTGATATTTTTTAAATATATATAAATTAATAAATAAATATTTTTAAATATTTTTTTTATATATAAAAACTGCTTTTTTATGTAAAATTCACTTTATAAAAGACCCACATTTCTAACTTTAATTCATGGGGATAACATGGATAATTTCACATGGTTTAGTTTGCCCATCTTTTGGAAAATCCAGTTTTAAAAGTAAAAAAAAAAAAAACTACAAATAAGTTTTACCAGTAGGTGGCTGCAGAGCTCCACTATTTGCTATTTGACCACCTGAAAGATATTTTTTCACAAGTTTTTTTCAGTTGAATTCATATCTACAGTACAGACAAAAAGTTTGGACACACCTGAATGCGAAGGTGTTTCCAAACTTATATATATATATATATATTTTTTTTTTTTTTTTTTTTTTTAATGTATTTACTTATTTATTTATTATATTTGACCCTTGCCAAAAATACATTGTATGGGTAAAAACTATCGTTTTTTCTTTTATGCCAAAAATCATTTGGAAATTAAGATCATGTTCAGTGAAGATATTTTGTAAATTTCCTACCATAAATATAAAAACTCAAATTTTGTTAAGTAATATGCATTGCCAAGAACTACATTTGGACAACTTTGAAGGCGATTTTTTCAATATTTAGATTTTTTTGCACCCTCTGATTCCAGATTTTCAAATAGTTGTATCTCAGTCAAATATTGTCCTATCCTAACAATCCATACATCAATGGAAATTGGATTATTTATTAAGCTTTCAGATGAGGTATAAACCCCAAATTAAAAAAAAAAAAAAATAGCTGGAACTGAAAATGTCATTTTGTGAAAAAACAAAAACAAACACAATATGCTTAACATACTAATACAAAATAATTATGTTAATTCATAAACCCTTTGGTTTTTGTACTCAGAATTTAGCTGCTATCTTTCCTAGTTCTCAAAAACAGCAGTTTTCTGATCTAGAGCTTGATTTTAAGGCTTGTGTGTACAGTATATCTGTCAGATTTTCTCATATTTAAACTACGAATGAATGAATAAACAAACAGGTCAAGTATTGCAGGTTTAGGAGTGGTGAATAATGTACAAATGTAAACGCATTCTTATCAAATAATTGGCTAATAAATAAGATGTTAGTGTGTTGTTTACAGCATGTGTGTTAGAAACTAAACTTCAATAATATTTATGCATATCGACTGCTCGACATCTATTGTTTTATGATCCAAAGTGGCGAGTTTTGCAGCTGATGTGGTATATAAACGTGGTCGCTGTCGTAAGCGTTCTCGGCGGCGCTGCTGATAAGCTAAATAATGAGAAGGTCCGTCTGCGAGTTCATTGACCCTGTGTTAAATATTCATCTGTTTAGATGTGCGGCAGGCGTGTAGTGTCACAGCGGCCGCGCTCAGTGTTCACATATGGAGGCCTGACACCTCCGTCACACGCTGAGAGCGCAGCACCGCGGCCGCCAGCAGCACGTCCCGCTGATCCCTCGCTCGCTCACGTCTGCCTCTCAGCCTTGTATGTTTTTGTGTTGGTGAATCTGTCAGCTCTTTCCTCGGTTTAAATTACCCTTAAAGGAGAAATGATTTATTTACACTCTGATACTGTTACTATAAAGGCTTGTTTGTGTGTATCTGTGTGTGTGTGTGTGTGTGTGTGTGTGTGTGTGTGTGTGTGTGTGTGTGTGTCAGAAAAAAACCCTAACAGGCAAATACTAGCTCTACTGCAAATGATTATAAAAAATATCTCATATTTTACACAGATAAGCACAGATGCAACACTGCAAACAATGCTTTTCTTACTTAGATTTGTTTGTCTTGTTTCCAGCCAAAATATCTAATAATTCTTAAATCAAAACGATTTTATAGACTGCTAAAAAATATTGATGTGTTTTCAGAAAAAAACGAGTCAAATTAAGTGCGTTTTTGCTTGAAATAAGCAAAATAATCTACCAATGAGGTAAGAAAAATAATCTTGTTTTCTGTTTAAAATAAGATTTTTTTTGCTTGTTCTAAGCAAAAACTCACTTACAAGAAAATGTTTTTTTTCTTGTCTAAAAATCCTTCTTGATTTAAGATTTTGAGCTGGAAACAAGACAAAAAAATCTAAGAATGAAAAGCATTTTTTGCAGTGATGATTAAATAGCACATATTTTACACAGATTAGCGCAGATGCAACACTGCAAACAATCATTTTCTTACTTAGATGTTTTGTGTTGTTTTCAGCCAAAATATCTAAAATTTCTAAAATCAAAACAATTTTCTAGACTACTAAAAACTGATTGTCTTGTTTTCAGAAAAAAACAAGTAAAAATTAAGTGTGTTTTTGTTTGAAATAAGCTAAATAGTCTGCCAATGGGGTAAGAACAATAATCTTGTTTTCTGTTTGAAATAAAACATTTTTGCTTACCACATTGGCAGATTATCTTGCTTGTTCTAAGCAAAAACAATTTTAAAATAAGTTTGACTTGTCTAGAAAATCCTTCTTGATTTAAGAATTTTTAGATATTTTGGCTGGAAACAAGATAAAAAAATCTAAGAAAATCATTTTTTGCAGTGAACAGATTTTTTTTGAAAGATATTTACTTGTTAATGTGTGTTTAGTCCTATTCAATGTTACTTTATCACTGAGATACTATTATGGTTTTTAATAATATTATGATATAATAATTAATATTATTTTTAATGTGCATACATTCTTAAGTTGTAATTACTTTAGTTAATTAAAAAACTAAGTAAAAAGGAGAAATGCTGTCTTAGCAACGAGCGGAATTTTTAAAAATAAATATTTTATTTCTTTACAGTTAAAGTTTGTCAAAAAACAGGAGTTTTTCAAAGTACTGCATGCTTTCTTCATTAATTAGTCAAAAACAAAAACAACACTAAAGAAAATTTGTATACAATAAAAAGTAGCAATTTATTTGGATTTAGTTCATTTAATGTTAACAATGCAGTGTTAAAAATTATTTTTTTTAATTTAAAATTACAATTGTGACCATATGTCTTTTGCAATCATAATAATGCTGTATATCAATATATAGTTATTTTTATGTTGCATTATATCATATTAAAAACTGTAGTTGTGTCTGTTTATGCTCTTTTTAGACTCAAATAATTTTTGTTCATGTGATTAAATGTGTATTTTTAAGTGTGTTCATGAGTGTGATGTATGGTTTGTGTTTAATCAGGTGTTCGGCTAGATCGTGTACGAGGAGGACGACAGAAATACAAGAGGAGAATGGATGCAGAAAACACAGCCTACCTGGGGCTCACACTGCCACCGCCAGCCAAAAAACCATGTGAGGACACACACACACACTCACACACACACACTTTTCATCTATATGTGACCCTGGACCACAAATTTGGCTGAGATACAACTATTTGAAAATCTGAGGATGCAAAAATATATATATATATTAAGAAAATCACCTGTAAATTTGTTCAAATGAAATTTGTAGCAATGCACATTACTAGTCAAAAATTAAGTTTTGATATATTTATGGTAGAAAATGAACAAAATATGCTCATGGAACATTATCTTTACTGAAAATCCCAATGGCATTCAATATTTTCACTGAATCTGCATAAACTATTAATCAGTTAAACATCGTGAATCTTTACTATGGCAAATAAAAGTTCTTATATATTACAATGAATTATTATAATGATTAATTGATGATATGAATATAAACACACAATGGGAGAAAAAGTCGATTTTGAATAGTTTGTGAATTTTATTTTATTTTTTTAGTTTAGTCACTTTATTGACCACAAGTGGAAATTTGTCTTTGGCTTCACCACAAAAATATTATCATCACACAGATTACATAAAAGACAACAAGTAACACAATCAGCCCTCACACTCACACGCAGATCCCAATATTTAAATTTTTAATGCCATTTGGCACAAATAACATTTGATAAACATTTTTTCCTCGCAAGATGTTGCCTAAAACTTCTTTTTGATGGTTAAAGCTGAAATGCATGATTCAAAGGATGAGAGCAGTCTTTAATAATAACCTGTGATTTTTGTCTTTGTGGTTGTCCTACAATTGCACTAGCAATTTTAACTACTCGTCCCAGTTTTTGCTTTTCTTTAACTGGCAATAGCCCATACCACATATACCACATACCACACAGTCATATTAAAAAATATAACACTCTAAACAAGATTCTTATAAACTATCTCTAAAATATGTTGACAAACACCAAAATGTTGTAACCTAATAAGATGTAATCTGTACATTGCTTTTTAAACAACATTTTCAAATGTCTGTAGTAAAGCTGAAACAGTTTTAGTAGTCTAAATGCTGGTGCGTTGATTTCACATCAGAATAACTCAATTTGTGCCTCGTCCTCATCCTCAGTGACAAAGATCGTGTCCCATCTGCTGGTAGCAGAGCCGGAGAAGATCTACGCCATGCCGGACCCCACCATGCCCGAGAGCGACATCAAAGCCCTGACCACGCTGTGCGACCTGGCCGACCGTGAGCTGGTGGTCATCATCGGCTGGGCCAAACACATCCCAGGTCAGTAGAGGCGCTCTCGACTCCAGCTCAAGCCTGAATCAGCAGCACACACTATGTCTCATTTTGCTGCAGAAAGCATGTGTTTGTTCAAATCAGTGTTTACCTACTACGGAGTTCAGATGATTATTATTTAACAAATAAAAAGGCCATGAAGAGGCCTGTCTGTGGCAGTTCAAACAGGCACGTTAAAGAAAGAAAGGGAAAGTAGATGTGTACACATGCTGACTCAGAGTGGTCCATCTGTGTTGTGTTTTTAGGGAAGATGGCAATCATTAGCTGGGTGAAGTGCTATCTAGTAAGGAGATTAGGAGGATGTTGACCCCCTTAATCACACACACACACACACACACACACACACACACACAGCAGTGCTGCGTCAGCACTGAGAGCCTTTCAGCAAGGAGCTTACAGCCGACTGGATCACTACTGACCCAAAAACACAGTCTCCTCAAACTGCTCCTCAACACACACACACATTTGTACTGCCATGGACTTCTATTGTTTTACCATATTTTCTATCCGCTAAACCCAAACCTACCCTTCACAGAAAACTTTTAGCATGTCTGAATTTTCAGATGAACATCATTTAGTATTTTTGTTTAATGTTTTGTTTAAAATTTTCTTGTCGGACCACTGGCGGGACACACAATGTGAAAAATGGCGGGTCATTGTGATACCACAATGGAGGATAAACCTGTACACACACAGCTTTTTTTTTTTTGCCTATGCTTTTTGTTTTCATTACATTTTTTCTGCTTTTATTTGCTTTTTGTTTTGCTTTGTCAATGCTCTGTATCTTCAGGAGCTTTGATTTGTTTAATATTTGGTTTGTTTTTGTTTAGTTTAGTTTAGTTTTTCTTTTGTTTTGTCAATGTTGTGTACCTTCACAAATTTTGATTTTGCTTTTTGTTTAGTTTTTTTCTTTGTCAGTGCTGCATACTTTCGTAAGTTTTTTTTTTTTGCTTTTTTGTTTTGTTTTGATTTTTGTGTAGTTTAGTTTATTTTTTGTTTTTTTGCTTTATCAATGTTGTGTACCTTCAAAAGTATTTTGTTTTTGCTTTTTTGTTTTGCTTTTTGTTTTGTTTTTTTGTTCAGTTTTTTTTTTCATTCTTTGCTTTGGTTTATCTTTGCTGCATACCTTTAGTGTAGGAAAAAAATTTATGCACATTGTTATTGCTGGCAATCGGTTTGGTTTTTATTGACAAAATATAAAACTGTGGATGATTGCACACATTCTGCACATATTTATCATTCATAAATTCAGTAAACTTATTTCCTGTCATTAAATAATCAATATAAATATATCAGGTGTTAAATTGTCTTATATTGTTCAGTAGTATTAATTTATGAAATAAACACATATTGCACATTTACATTTATTAGTCTTTGCCTGTGACAGTCAGTGATGGAGAAATACAGCAGGTAAAATAAGTATTGTCACCATTTTTCTCAGTAAATATATTTCAAAAGATGCTGTTGACATGAAATGTTCCCCAGATGTTGTTAGCAACCCAAATAATTGATACATAATTACATACAAAGAAAACAAAACAAATACATTTAACAATTATGTGTAATAAAATGGAAAAAAATATTAAACTAATGAAGAAAGGTGCAAAAAACATGGAAAGCCAAGACACCAGCTGAAATCTATCAGTAATTAGAAAGCAATCCTGCCCCTTGTCAGTGGAAATTAATATTAGCTGGTTTAGTCCCAATTGATGGCCTATAAAAAGGTGTCTCATTACCAAGGTGTCACACAAGAAACATCTCATGATGGGTAAAAGCAAAGAGCTTTCTCAGTACTTGTCCAAACTTATTGTTGCAAAACATAGTGATGACGTTGGTTATAAAGGGTTTCTAAACTTCTGAATGTTCCAGAGCAAATGCAAATGAAAGGAGCATAATTTCACCATAAACCAGCAATGACCAGGTGCTCTTCACAAGATTCACACCTGAGCAATGCATGCAACTAGTTTCCCTTTATACTGGAGGCGTCTTGATACCAACATAGGCTTTTGTACCTAGTATTAAATTAATGTCAGTAAGCGTGTTCGATACTTTTTCCCTTGTGGCATTCCATTTTGTTACATTTTTGACCTTTTTTTTTTTTTTTCTTGTATGCATCTGGTGAAAATTTCATGTCAACAGCATCTTTAGAAATATATTCACTGAGAAAAATGATGCGTTTAATACTTATTTTATCCGCTGCACTTAGTTTTTGCACTAAACAGCATTAAAATGTTAGTTTTAAAGCATTAGTTTATTATAAAGTGGAAACCAGTGTATCATAGATCAAATTTAATATCTTTTTATTTTGTTTGCTCCATTCTACTGTGACACTGCTTGAGAAGGCAGGTTATGACAGTGTGTTTGTCTGTTTATTTATTAAGACTACATACTGTTTTTTTTTTAATCTAAATGTTGCAATGTAACTTAAGATGACTGAACTAAGTGAAAACATTGTACACAACCCGCTTTACTGTTGTAAGGTGATCTAATTCTTAAGTTAAAGAGGTACACGTGTAGGATGGGGCTTGATTTTATCCATCAAGTGTCAGATGAGATTTTCACAAATATTATTAGTGTACACGCGTTTCACACTGTGGTCTTCTGTACTCACAGGTCCCTGTTCGCACCTGTCCGAAGCGCATTCGTATTTATATGTCACAGTAAAGCCCTTTTATAGTGCACGTTAGGACACGCCGCACAGACTCCCATCTCATCTGTCAGTAAACGGCTGTAAACAGCCTCCTCGTATGGTCAGGCCCTATCGAATCGGCTGTTGATTAATTGTTAATTAATCCCTCCGCTGAATGTCCGGGCTCCGGTTGGCACGGCAGAGAGAAGGGGTCTCTGTAAATAGTTTGAGTGGCGTCTCATTAAAGCTGATGTGTGGGACATGTTGACAGACGGCTTTTTTGCCGCTAAGGTGCTAAAGACCTTTGACATACATACACTAGCTTCTTGTTCTCGGCCGGATCGCGTTTCACTCTAAGTCCTGTACTTCCCCTCCGCTCGCACCAGTGCAACTTCACAGTTATGCAAATGAGCTAAATGTTAGTCGTACTGTAACTCTACTTGATAAGGAGCAAGTTACAAAACCACACGATCGCAGTTCCGACAAGGCCCCGTGGAAGCCTGAGAACGGACAAAGCTGCCGTGTGTAATGTGACGGCTTACCTTTCACTGGAACAGCAGAACTAATGTCTGATGATCAGGTGTGGTGTGGAATAAGGCTTTACATTCCGTTACTGGTGGGACACAGTAGCCCTGTCACATTAGACAGCTGGCGATCACCTGCCTCCGGACCTCTGACTCCTAGGGCCGGATTTTTCCAGCAGGGAATTTTTGCGGTGAGGATGTGTGGAATTGTTTCCCAACCTGATGCGTCCACTGTGGGAAGTCACGTAGCTTGTTAGCTGTCTTGTTCTCAAAAAACATTGTTTTGCTTTAACAGAAGCAGACTGATTTGACACATCATGGCTCCGTTCTAAAACCACAATAAGCTCCCTACATAGATAGCATTAGAAGATGTTGCAGGTGCACTTTTGATGCGAAAGGCATGTTGCATTGTACAATACCCCCTTTAATGGTCACATTATACTATTGTCAGAAGTTTAGTGATGTATAAAACACATCTCTTTGCTAAGGCCTTTATCATAGGAGCTGTTCACACAGAACACATTTTTCTATTACATTGCACTTTCCATTGCTTTTATATGCAAGCAAGCTAGACTGGCATGTTTGATCATTGCATTCGCATCTTGTGCCTTTGGCAACACTGTAAAAAACTATTTGTTGAATCAACTTAAAAAAAATAATGTTACCTGGCTGCCTTGTCATTTTTAAGTTCAGTCAATTCAAAGTTTAATCAACTTAAAATGTTAAGTTGTACTAAGTCAAAAATAGATATCTGAATTGATTCAACTCCAAAAATTTGTTACCTGGCTGACTTATCATTTTTAAGTTCAGTCAACTCAGAAAAGCTTAGTCAACTTAAAATGTTACGTTGTACTAAGTGACAACTTAGATATTTGAATTGATTTAACTTAAAATTTTAAGGCAGTAGGGTAACAAATTATTTTAAGTTTACTCAACAAATTGTGTTTTTTTTACAGTGAATGTAAAAGTGTTAAAAGAAGTTCAACAAGTCTTGAGACCTTGCATTCCCCCCCCCCCCTTTTTTTCCATTTCTGATTCTAAGGGTGTTGTCACAATAGCATATTTTTGCAGAAATTGTGTGAATAGAAAAAGCTCATTTTTGTCACACACCACCTTTCATGGTCACATTACACTATTGTCAATAGTGTAGTGATGTATGAAGAACATAAAGCACACACACAAAAGTAATTTGCTAAAGCCCTTATCATAGGAGCCGTTTACATAGGAGCTGTTTTTATATGCAAGCATGCTAGGTTGCATGTTTGATTGCATTTGCATCTTGTGTCTTTTGCAGTGCTCAAGTTAAAAGAAGTTCAACAAGTCTTGAGACCTTGCGTTTTTTCCCCATTTTCCTATTCCGAATCCTAAGGGATTTGATATCAGTAAGTCTGGAGCAATATGTCAGTAAATATGTTAGTAGACTTGAACTATACTTAGTATAAAATAAATGCATTTTAAATATATTACTTTTTTACTAGGGGTATGAAACACGGCTCACAAAGAAATCACATTTAAACCAATCAGCATTTTGTTAGTCAATGCAGCAAATTCTTGCGACAAACTTGAACATTTTGCAGAATGCAAAACGCATGCAACAATTCCTATTTGTGCAGATTTTTATGAAAATGAATGGATTTCGAACATGAAAATTTGCAGACCAACAGTATGACCACAAAAATGCTGAATAACATTTTTCAGTCCTAAAATGCAGAATTCATGTATTTCAGTCAATCTTTAATAAAAGAGATAAATCTCATTGAAAATGAGTTATTTTAAACTTCATTTTAGATTTCAGTTAGGATGCACAGCCCACAATAAAGTCATTTCAGTAGGAATGAACCGCTTCCCATGCAGATTCCGCAGTGGGTTCAGCTGTAAAAGCGTTTTCGATGTAAAATGTGCTTCACATGTCGCTACACTAGTAACAAGACACAATGGACCTTTTTTGCCCATGAAATTTCCATGAATTTTCACTGACCACCACTAAAACCCTGTGTGTTTGTGTATTTTTTCTGTTCAGTCTATTATTGAAGATCACAGGCACCTTCATTAGACTGGTGTTGGTGATTAACTGTTTGACAAAGCTTATGCAGTTAAACCACAAGCATCAACCCTTAATTTAACCGGCATCACGTCACCCCTCATGACGGCAGATAATTCCACTCGTACATAGACCGATTCCACTCATATCCGCTTGTCTTCCTCTCTCTCCTTCCCTGGCTTGAGTTTGCTGTTTTCTCGTTGTCATTAAACGGTGAAATCTCCTTACTGTGTTGCCGGGGCTGATCCAGCTCGAGCTGTGTAATCTCCTTGTAATGGAGTGTGAATACTGCCGGCCGATAAATCAGCACCTCATCAGCAGCTTTTATTAAATATAGACACCGACCGACAGGCCTTAGTATATTCAATTTAACCATTGACGGGCTTCAGCACCACTGATCATGATGGATGGGGCAATCAAAGCCCGGATCCGACCCCGTCGCCACCCATGCGCGAGATGGGAGAGGTGAGTGAGGGGCATCTGCCGCAGAGGACGAGAGTCTTGCTAGTTGACTAGTTGCCCAGGAAAGCAGTGAACTAATCGGCCACATGCCATCAGCGGCCCATCATGTGCTGACAACCAGTGTTTGAGCGGAGAGGATATTGAAGAACGGTTGCTTGTCAAGACTCCGATGTCATTTCAAACCAAGTCATGCCAAAATTAAGTTTGTTTTGGGAGCTTGCCAAAGTGAACTAAAGTAAGAGTTTGCTGCACCTGGTAAACACCTTTGCTCTAAGGTAATGTCTTCTCTATCAATATCAGGCGAAAACAAAGTTAATTTCGAGTTTGTTTCAAGAGTTGGAAACAGCCCTGTTGACAAAACTAACATATGCTGGTTGGGTATGTTTTGAAGCATGGCAGCTGGTTTGAGCTGGTCCTGAACTAGTTATAAGCTGGTTCTGAACAGGAGCTAGTTGCTTAGGACCTGCTTAAACCAGCTCATGACCAACTAAAGACCAGCTTAAACCGGCTCAAACCAGCTGCCATGCTTCAAAATATACCTATACTACCACTGGTCCAAGACCACTGGTGTGACTTAATTTTGATCAAAATTGGGCCAACATGAAGTTCGTTTCAAGAGTTTAAAACAGCTGGCCAAAGTGATCGTTCCAGAAAAGTTGTTCTGGCTGATAAACGTATACAGACTACCATTGGTCCAAGCCAATTACAATCAAATCAAAGAACAAACTAGTCTGACATCATCTTTATCAAAATCAGAAGTTCATTTCAAGTTTGTTTCCCAAGTTTGAAACCGCTTACTTCCAACAACGATTGGTCCAAGGTGATTACAAGAACGTTTCTTTTATTAAGAAAAGAACTGGAGTGACTTTCAATCAGGTTAAACAGAAGGCAGTTTGAAACAGCTTGCCAAAGGGCTGTAAACACCATTGAACTACCAACGGTCCAAGATAATTACAAACAAATTGAAGAATAAAACTGGTGTGACGTCTTCTCTGTGAAAATCAGGCCAAACAGAAGTTCATTTAACTTCATTTAACAAAACAGCTTGCTCCGGCTGGTAAACTACCATTGGTCTGAGGCGATTACAAGCAAAATTGAAGATCAAACTGATGTATTTTAATTTCTGTTAAAATCAGACCAAATTAATTTCCAGTTTATTTTAAGAACTTTCCAGAAAAGTTAATTCAGGATGGTAAATGGCTGCAAACTACAATCGCTTCAAGTTAATTACATGTGAAATCAAAGAACAAACTGGTGTGAAGTCATTTTAAACGAAATCAGGCCAAACCAAAGTTTATGTGGAGCTTAACTCAAAACAAACACATTTGAGCTACCTTTGTTCCATGGTCCATTTCATATTTTCTTTTAACCCCAAGCGAGGAATGAAAACCCCTAACCCTAACCCAACGTTGCCATGAGTATATAGGGTCTTTTACTAAATTTCAATCATAGATGTGTTAAAGTAATATAAATACAATTGAAAATGTACTATTTTAGACATATTTTTATGTGTGCATTTTAGCATACCATCTTTTTATTGTTGCAATATGCTAATATCAAAATCTCTGTAGTTTGTGCTTTTGTATTATCAGTCACTACTAAAGTTTTATTCCAGTTTGGATACACAGCCCACAATAAAGCTGTGGGCAAAATTCAGCCATTTCAGTAGGAATTAATTGGGAATTCGCCACGTTCACCAACAGACATCTATTTGGTTTAAAAGCTCCACTCGGTAAACACTTCGATCTACCATTGGTCTGGTATTTCAAACATTTTAATCCTAAGGGTGGAACGAAAAAGAACTTTGCAGTGAGTATATAGGGGCCTTAATTGAACTTTAATCATAGATGCCCTGTCCAAGTGTTGTGTAGTTTACTTGCACTTCCAAATTGTGACTTTCACTTTCGCATAATTCTATTCCATTAATTTGTCCGTTACAGGTTATTATCCAAAGCTAAAGACACACAGAAGTCACCGCGACTCAATCCCTTGAGGAAGCTGTTTTTGCAGGGTCAGGTCCGTCAATACTACACGGCTACTCATTAACCACAGAATCTGTTTAGCAGTGGAAATAAATGATGTGTAATTATGTGACTGATTAAACCTCGTTTCTGGCCTGTCATCAAGCTGAGCGGCTCATGTCAGGCCCAGCGGTGTCTCTGGGGACGAGTACGCAGTGGTGCGGGCCGGTCAGAAGGTCAGGGAAAGCAGATTAAGACAAGGGTATTACTGTATTTAACAGAACAAAACGTCATACCGTTCATGCCTCACTGACCAAATGATCTCTAGGCCTGCGCTGGCTTCTGATGGGCCACTTATCGTTAGTAAAGTACAGATAGATCTTCATTTAAAGTCAACATGAAACGGCACTCAGAAGCCATTGTACTTCCGTAATGGACAACACAGACTCCCTTGATTTTTGTGAAACTCCAAAAACATACCTATGCGTACAACTCACTGCAGTTTTAAGTTGAAATGAACACTAGTGGCAGTAAAAAACAACATCTTTTATTCATTTTCACACAAATTATGATTAAAGAGGCCGATTTTTTTTATCATATAACCAGCCTCATAAATGTGTATTTTCTGACGTAGTAAACTTGCTTGTTAACGCACCCGGTACAGCATTGCACTTGTGATTAAAAGTCATGATACATGTCACAAAAAACAACTTTTTTTTTTCCAGGAACATTAATAAAACATTTGTTGACAGTTGACAGTACACAAAAAATTCTGTGTACATATATAACAAGTTGTTGTTTCAGAATGTTCAGAGAACATTTAAAATTATAGTTTCCATAATGTTTGCAAAATTACAAAAACGTTTATGCATAACCAAGAAAAAAAATTAAAGCATGAAAAAACCTGGACGTTTTAATTTTTTAGATAACATATAGAAATAACATTAATAACGTAATTGGAACGTTGGCAAACTGTTCTTAAACATAATAAAAGGAATGGGCATATGTTTTTTTTTTAATCTTGTTTGCTTTAGTTAACACTGTCAGAATTCAGATAGCGATATCTTATTTTCTAAAGTTGTAGATGATTAACCTTTTAGTGGCAGATTGACATTTGTCTGTCTTGAATAAAACTTTTAGCACCACTCACTGGACATTTCACTTTGAAAGTCTCGAGAAACATGCAAGATGCAACATAATATCATTTTGCATAAAAGTCGGGCTAGTAATGAAATGTATTTCCATTGCATCAGTGGTTTTAACAAGACAAAAATGTATCACAGGTGGGCCGAAAAGTAAAAGCATGGAGCTTGAAGCTGAAGTTTTACATTTTAAAGTAAGATTATGAAGACAAATATAGCTTTTTAGCATAACATTACTGATGATTCATTCACAATAAGAATAATGACTTAAGAAGACAAATTATGACTTCAAGCTGTATGTTACAACATCTTTTCTGCTTCTGAATGAGCAGATATGTGAAATTATTCAGATTTGATCTGATATGTGTCAAATTTTTAGACATTTAACCTAAATAAGAAAAGTAGTTTTTAGTCTGATTTGACCGTGGTCTTACAGAGATCAGGAATGACAAACACTCTGAGGTGGAATCCATTGCACGGCTTTTATTGGATTGTGCTCTTTGTTGTCGTTTGCGAGATGAGGTGAGACAGACGCGTGAGCTCAATGCTCGTGTGAGCACCAGCAGCGCTGCTGAAATTATTTATGGAGCAGTGTAATTTATGAGCAGACATGTATTGATTGGGTCTCTGCTGATGATGTCATGCCAAATGTAGAGGAATCGCACAAACACACACATTTGTTTTCATCACAATGGAGACTGTCCACAGACTGCTGGCGCTTTTACAGCGAGTTAAGGATCGTTTCTATACTCTGCCCTCCACAAAAACCTTTTTTACATCTTCATTAAGACATTATTTATTTATTAAACCAATCCCAGTTCAGCAGCAGCGTTTTTCTCTACTTCAGCAACACTTACACTAAACACAACAGTTTTATTCCTATCCATATACTCATAATATAGTCATTCACACTGATTTATATTTAACATTTTATTCATACCCTAGTAAAAAATAAATATACTAAAATGTATTTAAAGTACGTTTATTTCATGCTAAGTATACTACAAACACATTTAAAAAGTTTGGGCTCAGTACATTTTTATTGTTTCTTTTTTTAAAGAAATTAATAGTTTTATTCACCAAGGATGTATTAAGTTAATAATTAATTAAACGTTTATTAAAAGTTAATAATAAATCATTTACATTGTTATAAAATATTTATATTTTGAATAAACGCTGTACTTTTTAAACTTGTTATTCATGAAAGAATCCTGAAAAAAAAAATCACAGGTTCCAAAAAATATTTTTGGGATATTTGATCATGTGACACTTAAGACAGCTGATAAAAATTCAGCTTTTCATCACAGGAATAAATTCTATTTTAAAATATTTTAAAATAAAAAACATTATTTTATATTGTAAAAACATTTTGCAATATTACTGTTTTTTCAGTATTTTTAATTAAATAAATGCAGTCTTGATGAGCAGAAGAGACTTCTTTAAAGACTATTACAAGTCTTACTGACCCCAAACTTTTGAGCGCTAGTGCACTTAATAAAAATACTCTGCTATTGTACTTTTAGTATACTAAACTGGTATATTTAAAGTCTGCTAAATTGAAACTAAAGATATACTTAAGTATATTTGATTGTGCTAAAGTGGAACTATTGCAAGTATACACTCTTAATATTTTGCAGTTAAAGACATATTATTTAAAGATCATACAATCATCATCAATAGTGACATTAAAACGTATTTTAGACTTAATATTAAGAAATGTGCATTATGCACAAGTAGTACTCCGAATAAAGTTTAATTGCAATTTTTTATATCAATAAGTCTCAAATGATATGTCAGTAAATATGAATAGACTTGAACTTTACTAGAACAAAATCGATGCATTTTAAATATACTACTTTTTACTAGGGTATACAAAGTTTAGATTTCTGTTCAGGAAATGCATGCAAATATTAGATCATATTTTATTTAATAATTTGCATATGGAAACCTACCATTTTTAGAAAAACATTTGTCCTAATGCACTGATTAATCAACTGGGGAAGTATGGTGATGTATATTAGTTACAATTGTATTCTATTCACCTTTAATATCTACCCCTAATTAACACAAACAAGACTAAATAGCAGACAGAATGCGGCTCCTGTCAAAAGGAGGTAAAGGCACATGACTCATAGTGTGCAGTTTGTATCTGAAATCTCTGCTGATATAATGGTGATGCTGCAGGATTTCTAGTAAAGGCTGATGCATTAATAATGCACAAACCGTCCACGCATGTGGATCTTTATGTGTAATTCAAGTTTATGTACTTGGATTTCAAAAGCATATCGGTTTGATATCTACACGTTTGTGGGTGCGCGCATTAAATGAAGTGCTTTTTTAATGGCCGATGGGGTCGTGACTTCATCATAAATGTTCTCCCCTGAGTCTAAGGTGCTCTAATCACCTTAAATTCACAGATGTCTTCCAAATCCATCAAATATACTTTGGCATGGCATGTGCATAATGCAAATGTCTTAAGAATGATGTATTGCTATTTTCAGTGTCAAATGAGTTTCATTGGAGAGAGGATGTTGATTGACAGCGAAACTCACACAAACTCCACCAACAAACCATCAGGCGAGGAGGAGGAGGAGACCACAGCCATAAACTGACAGGAATAAATTCTCAAATATAAGCTTGTGAATACAGGCAGATTAAAACTTGTCGTTTTTTATGGTTATTTTGTTTATAAGAGTCATAAAAAGCCTTTTTGCGCAGGTTTCGGCTTTTGTCTACTTTAAGAATTGCTGGCTTTGATTCAGCGAGCGTGAAATATATCACGAGGAGATGGACGAGCCCGTCTTTGTTATAGAAGATGTTTCCAGCAATGAATTTTATTAGGCTGCATAAAAACAAGCTAAAAACTGATTACATTTTTTACTAGTGGTTAAGATGCATCACAGTGGCAGTTGTTTTTGCACCAAGAGTAAAAACTAAGATTTCAGGAACGTTTCAACAAGAGTAAATGGACATGAGAAACAACCTGTCAAAGCAGATTTTTATAAAGTAAATCCCATTTGAAGAGAATAAATTTAAAAACTGATGATGTAATGAAAAATTTACAAAATTTGACTTAAACACCCACAATGCAAATCTCAAAATGATAAAAGAATATTCAATAAATGTTTTACATTTGGGGTTTAAAATACAATTAATAGAAATATTCAATAATATTATTGATTTATTGGATGAGAACACAATTTGAACTGAATAATGATAGTTACTATCTGCAAGATCAGAACTGATATTAAACTAAATTAAATTGACAATGAACTAAACTGAGCTCATTAATGACACGGTTGTCTTCTGTAGAGCTGTTAATTTTTATTTTTTTATTTTTATTAACTAATCATTAACTTAAATTTCTAAGTAACCATAAGCTTTTTTTTTTCAAGCAAAGTAACTTTTGAGGTTTCTTATAAAATATGCATTAGTATTTCATTTTCAAACGCAATCAGAATTTATTATAACAATCTGGAAAGGAAAGAAAAGGAAAAGAAAGGAAAGGAAAATTTTATAATATCTGTTTTATAATATATACACTGAAAACATTTTTAAAAGCAATTTACATTTAAAAATTGCTAGCAGATTTTACAAATAATTACAAATAATCAATATCAAAGTAACACAATGAATCAAACCTGACATTTGTAAGTACATTGCAAAAAATGATTTTCTTCCTTAGTATTTTTGTCTTTTTTTCCGAGTATAAATATCTACAAATTCTTGAATCATTTACTGGACAAGTAAAATGACTTGAGATATTATGTCTTGTTTTGTGAAAAAATTACCTGAATTTTTTTAAAACAAGCAAAAATATCTGCCAATGGGGCAAGAAAAATAATCGTGTTTAGCCTTTGATTTAAGATTGTCAAGTAATTGCATTCTGATTCGAGAATCCTAAGATATTTATACTAGGAAACAAGACAAAAACACTAAGGAAGAAAAAATTTTTTTGCAATGTAGTAGTATTAGTAGTATAGTAATATTTTGTTTTAAAATAATATAATCTGAGCTCCATTCTCAATAAATAGAATCAAGTACCATCTTTCCTTCTCATGTAATATCCTGTGTAACACTACAGTGTAGTGTTTCATGTTTAGGCATCGCTACCCGGCCCTTTGTTTTGTCAAAGAAGGCTGTGACAGACATGTGGCATTCATGCGCTAATCAATGTGCTTTGCATATGAATCACTTCGATGTTACCCAATCCTGAGCCCACATCACTGAAGTCTTTTACATTCTGTGTATAGTAGGTTGAAGTGTTTCTTTTAGAAAAAGATGATGTCTAATGGCACACGTTTGACTGTACGCATGGAGGACCTGATCTCCGGCGGCTCCCGTTCATCCCGCCACCTCCATTCCGAGGCCCTTATTGATCCCTCTTCACATTGTCAGGTGCCCCGCGGTCCTGATCGCAATCTGTTAATTAATGTATCCTCCAGCACGCCCGGCCGCTGTTCGCCCACCCGATAAAGGAAATTAAACACTCAGCTTCCCCTTTTTTGCCGCTTTCTTATTTTCCTCTGGCTCTTTCTGTCTCTCGGCCCACAAACACTCCAAAGTGTCAGCCGGCGGCAGATAGACATCGCCCGCTCATCTCTGCCTCAATGCCGGCATTCATATGAAAGTTTGGGGTCAGGTGTGGCGGGGTGAGTCGATCGATACTGTAATCTATCGGCTCTTTAATGGCGAGCGGGGCAGATAGCGCTGCTTTAGTCTACTTGTAAAGCAATCATTTTAATCATCGCAACGCCTGTGATGTGCAAACGGGGTCGCCGAGAAGAGCTGCACACGTTATTGACAGCTGTCAGAGGAAACACATAATGATAATGCCCTTATCCTGTTTTTACTTTAGTATTTCTGTATTATATTGTCTTCATTCAGGAAACTGAGTACAGAATGTTGATGATCAGTGTTGGGGTAACGCATTACAAGTAATGCAAGTTATGTAATAATATAACTTTTTCCAAGTAACTAATAAAGTAACGCATTACTTTTTAATTGACAAGAAAATATCTGAGTTAATTTTTCGAATAAGATCTCCTGTCCCCATGTTGAGAGAAATTATGAGTAAGATGATACTTTAGTTCTAGAATAAATGTGAACATGCATTAATTCATCTCACTCACTAAAACAACAGATACAGTGTTCTTCAAAATGAATAAAAACAACACAAACAACGCAAACCTGCAATAATTAAATATGTTAAATAATGCAAATATCCTTTATGTATTTAATCCCATTTTATTAACCGATGTCTTTGCTGCCGACCTTCCATGATCCAATTCATCCATACTAATAAGCAAAAATTACTCAAGATAATCTAACATTTGTTTTCCTTTTTTTTTTATTGCTGAAGAGTTGACATTTTTTCATCTGCGGTCTACTGTACAGACGTCAATTTACTTTTCTCTAAGCCTGAGGCTTTTGGTGTGAAAAGGCTTTTACATTTGACAAAAATAGAACTTTTTATATTAAAAACAAACAAGCAAGCCCTGCCCAGATTTAAAAAATAACGCAAAAGTAACGTAACGCATTCCTTTCCATAAAAATAACTAAGTTAACTAATTAGTAACTTTTTTAGGGAGCAACTCAATATTGTAATGCATTACTTTTAAAGGTAACTTTCCCCAACACTGTTGATGAATAAAAAACAATCTCGTCTCTTGCTCAGGTTTCTCCAGCCTGTCTCTTGGAGATCAGATGAGTCTACTGCAGAGTGCATGGATGGAAATCCTGATCCTCAGCATCGTCTTCCGTTCTTTGCCCTACGAGGATGAGCTGGTGTACGCGGAGGACTATGTGATGGACGAGGAACATTCGCGGCTCACGGGCCTGCTGGACCTCTATGTGTCCATCCTACAGCTTGTGCGCAAGTACAAGAAACTCAAGGTGGAGAAAGAGGAGTTTGTCACGCTGAAGGCCATTGCACTCGCCAACTCAGGTATCAGCAGCTTTAGATGTATACACATACTAATACTTTTTTAAAGGAATTAGTGCTTTTTTGAGTAAAAAGTGTCTTGTTTTCAGAAAAAAAAAAAGTCAAAATGGGAAAAAAAATCTTGTTTTCTGTTTGAAATTTTTTTTTTCTTTTTTTTTTTTTTTTTTGCTTACCCCATAAATGTTTACTTGTCTAGAAAATCCTTCTTGATTTAATTTTTAGATATTTTGGCTGGAAACAAGTAAGAAAAGCATTCATGCAGTGTAAAGTGCCAGTAAATACATTTATAATCTTACTTAGTATTTTTGTCTTGTTTCTAGTCAAAATATCTAAAAATTCTTAAATGAAGATGCATTTACTATATAAGCAAAATGACATATTTAATCTTGTTTCCAGGGGGGAAAAAAACTAAATTAAGTGCATTTTGCTTAAAAGAAGTAAAATGATCTGCCAGTTGGGTAAGTAAAACACTCCATTGGCAGATAATTTGCATTTAAAGTGCATTTTGCCTAAAACAAGACTAAATATCTTATGTCATTTTGCTTATCTAGTAAATGCACCTCAAATAAAAAAATAAAATAAAAGATTAAGACTAGAAACAATACAAAATACTAAATAAGATATAAAATAAGCCTCTTTAAATGCTGTTCTTTCAAATTTTCTATTCATCTGTGAATCCTGAAAAATAAAATGTATCACATTTTCCACAAACATATTGGGCAGCACAGCTGTTTTCAACATTGATAATGATCAAAAATGTTTGTTGAGCAGCAAATCAGCATATTAGAATGATTTCTGAAGGATCATGTGACACTGAAGACTGGAGTAATGATGCTGAAAATTCAGCTTTAATCACAGAAATAAATGACATTTTACTACATATTCAGACAGAAAACAGCTATTTTAAATTGTAATAATATATTACTTTTTTACTGTATTTTTTGCAAAGTAAATGCAGCCCTGGTGAGTAGAAGAGACTAAATATATATTTTTTCTTTAATAAATTAACTGCCACATTTGTCACATTTTGAGATAAATTGATTATTTTAATTAATTTAATTTTATTTATTTGGTAAATGTTTTAGCATCATATTCCTCTTGATCGCATACATAGTTCACTGATTGCCAAGAATTGCACAAAAATCAATTAGCCTAAATTTCAAATCCCTTAAATAATACGTAAATAATGTAATAATTAATAACATTAAAAGTTCAAGTAAAATGTCACAACATCTCATTCAGATTTTACATTTACAGTGCAGGTCCATACAGCAGATCTAACAAAGGAATTGCAGAGAATCTCACTTAACAGTGGCTGGTTTTATTAATACCATCTTTCAATTAAATTATATTCAAACCAAAACCAAAATAGCTACTGTAAAGTTTTATTTTCATTCGCTAAAACACCTCAAAAAAGAGCCACATGCAATGACTGAACCACCCGGCATTACAGTATGCACACTTTCCAACTGTACGCTTTATTATATCGGAGGACACTCACACATGCGTGCATTAGCTGACATGAGCCCCGTGGACGGATACAGCCCGTGTAAAGATAAAGCCAGCGGAAACAAGAGCGTGAGAGAGCGTTGAGCTTTTAATTGAACGCCTTCCGTGTGGCCGCGTTCCCCGTTTCTCTCTCTATCTCCATAACGGTAGCCACGGGGCCCGGCCGCCGCCACAGATAAATTTAGCATTTCATTAGGAACACCAGGGCTGTCAATAAAATGTGTTAAGTCGAATGGAATGAGTATCAGCGAGCGATGGCCCTCGTCTGTTCGGGGGAGAAGACACAGGGCCATATCGACAGCTGGCTTTTCAGAAGGCAGGCCCCGTCCCCGCCTGATCAATGCGGCCCGCGCTCCGCCTCGTTTTATTCTGCCGTCTCGTCCGCTGTCTCTCTTTGTCTGGCTGAAAAATGAAAATGCTGATGGTGGACTTTGGCGCGCGCGGGATGACAGGCGCTCTGCGGAGAGGTGCGATGGGAGAGAGAGAGAGAGACACGCTCTGTCCGATGGCTCTCGCGGGACTGCCGCTGTCTGACAGCTGTGAAAATTCATAGCCATTGATTTTGTAATTAGCAGTTTATCAATCGTATCGACAGGCTCTTTCTGATGGATTGCAAGGAAATTGTTTCTTCAGACGTGTTTTTTTAACCTCCACCTCACACACACACACACACACACACACACACACACACACACACACACACACAAGAGTCCAGGTCTTCAGTCTGTTTCTCTGCTGAACACTGCAAAACATTGTTTTTCCTCAGTATTTTTGTCTTGTTTTCCAGTGCAAATATCTAAACTGTCTTAATTTAAGATACATTCACTTGAGAAGCAAAATGACAAGATATTAAGTCTTAAACTGCAAAAAATGCTTTTCTTACTTAGATTTGTTGTCTTGTTTCCAGCCAAAATATCTGAAAATTCTTAAATCAAGATGGATTTTCTAGACGAGTAAAAATCATTTTCTTGTTTTCAGAAAAAACATGCCAAAATTAAGTGATTTTTTGCTTAGAACATGCAAAATAATCTTCCAATGGGTTAAGAAAAATCCTATTTCAAACAGAAAACAAGTTTTTTTTTTGTTTTGTTTTGGGTTTTTTACCCCATTGGCAGATTAATTTGCTTGTTTCAAGCAAAAACACACTTAATTTTGACTTGTTTTTTTTTTCTGAAAACAAGACAATAATTTTTAATCGTCTAGAAAATCCTTCATGATTTCATAATTTTTAGATATTTTGGCTGGAAACAAGACAAAAAATCTAAATAAAAGCATTTTTTGCAGTGTATTAACTAAAAAAATTTTCGAATTATTCAAGTTCAAGAAAAAATATCTGCCAACAGAGTCAGAAAAATAATCTTGTTCTCATTTTGGTTTAAGTTTGTTTTTTCAGTTAACAAGACTTAAAATCTTAAGACATTGTGCATCTCAAGTGTTTCTTGATTTTAAAATGTTTATACTGGAAAACAAGACAAAAATACAAAAAATAGAAATATTTATTTAAAAAGTATTTATTTGTCAGAGTCTGGGGCCAGGAAGATTTTTTTTAAATGTTTTGAAAGAAGTCTCTGCTCACCAAGGCTGCATTTATGTGACAAAAAAAACAGTAATATTGTGAAATTTAAGAATATTTGTTAAAATGCAATTTATTTCTGTGATCAAAGCTGAATTTTTAGCATCATTTCGTCAGTCTTCAGTGTCACATGATCCTTTGATTTGCTGCTTAAGAAATATTATTATCGCTGTTGAAAACAGTTGTGTCGCCCAATATTTTTGTTTGTATTTTATTTTCCAGGATTCATAAATGGATAGAAAGTTCAAAAGAACAGCATTTATTTGAAATAGAAATATTTTGTAATATATTAAATGTTGTCTTTACTGTCCCCATAATCCTGGTGACCTCAAAACTATTGAACGGTAGTGTAATTATTGTATCATTTTATTTCATTGCGGTTAAGGTGATTTTTAAACTGGTCTGAAAAGTAGCTAAAAAACTTTCAATTAATGTGTGGTTTGTTAGGATCGGACGATATTTGGCCGAGATACAACTATTTGAAAATCTGGAATCTGAGGGTGCAAAAAATTCTAAATATTGAGAAAAATGCTTTAAAGTTGTCTAAATTACATGCTTAGCAATGCATATTACTCAAAATTAAGTTTTGATATATTTACGGTAGGAAATTCACAAAATATCTTCATGGAACATGATTTTAATATTCTAATGATTTTTTGCATAAAAGAAAAGACAAAAGTATTTTTGGCTATTGGCTATTGCTGGTTTTTTGGTCAAGGGTCACATATGATTAATTCTACTTACAAAGAACAGGACAAACAATGTAATGTAATAAAATTTTGAAGCATCAAGCCTGAAATGGTATTTTTTGTAAAACGTGCTTCAACACTGCAAAAAAAATGCTTTTCTTAGATGAGTAAAAATTATTTTCTTCGTTTTCAGAAAAAAATCTAAATTAAGTGAGTTTTTGCTTAGAACAAGTGAGATAATCTGCCAATGGGTAAGCAAAAATTCTTATTTCAAACAAAAAATAAGCTTTTTTGTACCTCATTGGCAGTTGTTTTGCTTGTTTCAAGCAAAAATGCACTTAACTTTGACTTTTTTTCTGAAAACAAGGCAATCATTTTTACTCGTCTAGAAAATCCTTCTTGATTTAAGAATTTTACAATATTTTGGCTGGAAACAAGACAAAAAATCAATGTAAGAAAAGCATTTGCTTTATACAGCATATTGGCTGTGTGTTTGGTGCATTTTCATTATGTGTACTCAGCATATGTGATGTTTGTTGTTCTGGTGACAGACTCCATGCACATAGAGGATGTGGAGTCAGTTCAGAAGCTCCAGGACGCCCTTCACGAAGCGCTGCAGGACTACGAGAGCTGTCAGCACACAGAAGACCCTCGGCGGGCGGGAAAGCTGCTCATGACGCTGCCGCTGCTCCGGCAGACGGCCACCAAGGCCATCCAGCACTTCTACAGCATCAAGATGCAGGGCAAGGTGCCCATGCACAAACTCTTCCTGGAAATGCTGGAGGCCAAGGTCTGATTGGCCGCTCGTGGCGTGACATCACGGAGGCCACGGCGAGCGGGGCGTGGCAGAGACTGCGGAGGACGGACGCTCTTCCGACGAACGCGTGGGCTGCGGGACGCTCGTCTCTCGTCCGCCTGAGACGTTTTTAAAGACCTGAGAAACTGAAACTGAAAAAAAAAAAAATAACTTGGTTTAAAGCATAAATATAAATGGAAAATAATTTAAAAATCTATAACAAATACTATGTACTTGTACAGTAATGCTTTTTGTTCTCGATCTGTGCTTATATATGATGGAAGAAACTGTAAGTCATTTCAGAGTGAGTAGTCATTTTTCGTTCCGCTAACCCTCCGTGCGTGTCGCCAACGACCTCGGTCCGACCGCGAGCGAGCGCCAGGACACCTTGAGGACTTGTAAATATTCATGGCGGCGAGCCGCAGGATTTGGCCGAGACCGGACGTGGAAGCTGCTGCCGGTTCTTCCCTAAATGTGAACTTGCTGACGTCCTTGAAAATACCTCTTCTTGAATCCCGGGCGGACGGCGTTCGTGACACGCTCATCCGGGATCTCAGTCATCTTACTCTAGTAACTCAGCAATAAATCGAGCCGACGGCGAGAGGACGAGGAGAAGAGCCCACCTCTTGTGTTGCACTGTACTGCTTTTTTAAACTACTTGTTATTGTTGTCGTTGATGTTTTGGCCTAAATGTAGTCGGTGGGTGGAGGGGGACGAGCTTTCAAAGGATTTACGACGCGTGGCAGAAGTCCAGGACGCTCCGTGTTCAAACAATCAGATGCCCATATGTCAAACGGCCTATTTTGGGCTTGTTAAGCCACCGGAGGAGGAAACGAGGTGCCCGTCATCATCTGCTCGGACCCTGCCAGGACTTTTATAGCCATGTATCCAAATGAAGGTGGGCGGCAGGTGCGGGTCTTTATCACCAGCTTTATTTTTAGGTCTTGGAAGATGACAGCAGATTGAACAGGAGGGGTGTTTGACCTCATGTTGACACAAAAGCGTCGCTTCGAAAACGGCCTTCAAATCTTCGCCGTCCCTATAAACAGCTTATTACCCCTAGATCCACCTGACAGTTCGGCCGTTAGTCCGAGATATCAATTAGGATTATCCCGCGCCCGACAAACATTAGATCTGTCATCGAGTGGACCGGGTCGTCGGCGTACGCTACCGATGTCATTTACTTGAAGTGAACTGTGGCGCTGTCGGGATTCGATACTGTGACTGAAGGACCTTTGGGTTTAGTTGAGTTCTGGGGTGTGTTTCCCAAAAACAACTATAGTCATTGCCAATCAGTGTTGGGGGTAGTAACGCATTACAAGTAACTAGTAAAGTAACGCATCACTTTTAAATTGACAAGAAAATAAGTTAATTTTTAAATAAGTCACGCCAGTTACTTTTCCCTCATTTATTGATTAAAAGCTCTCCTGTCTCCATGTTGAGAGAAATCGTGAGTAAGATGTTCCTTTAATTCTAGAATAAATGTGAACATGCATTCATTCATCTCACTCACTAAAAAAACAGATACAGTGTTTTTCAAAATGAATAAAAACTGTGAAATTCAAGGCAAACCTGCAATAATTAAATGTTAAATAATACAAATATCCTTTATGTATTTAATCCCATTTTATTAACCGATTTCTTTGCTGCCGACCTTCGATGATCCAATTCATCCATACTAATGAGCAAAAATGACTCAAGATAATCTAACATTTGTTTTCTTTTTCTTTTTTATTTGTTCACAGTTGACATTTTTTCTTCTGCGGTCCACTGTACAGACGTCAATTTACTTTTCTCTAAGTCTGAGGCTTTTGGTGTGAAAAGGCTTTTTTTGTCCAAAATGTAACTCTTTATATTAAAAACAAACAAGCAAGCTCTGCCTAGATTTAAAAAGTAACACATTAACACATTATGCTCCATAAAAAGTAATATAATTAGTTTCCTTTTAAGGGAGTAACTCAATATTGTAATGCATTACTTTTAAAAGTAACTTTCCCCAACACTGTTGCCAACATAGCTTAGCGATTTGGTGTTTTCCAAAACCGAACCACTTTTGACCTTCAGTTAGAAGCGTCTTGTTAAAATGACGTGGACTTTAATGGATAATGCTTGATTTGCACATTAGGCAAGATAAGATGCTTTCTATAGCCTTGCATTTAAATCAAAGGAGTGCTGCAGCCGTGACGTCAAAGACTCCAGATTTTACAATTGGGTTTTTCAATTCATGAATAAAATAAGGTCTGTGGTCAACATAACTTGACAATAATTGGACTTTTTCTTTACAATGTAAACTGCACACACTCACACTCCCAAATTTTCTTAAGCGGTTACTTATTATTATTTTTATAAACATAAATGCTGTAAAATTGGTTTCAAAAGTGGGTTTGGTCCATTAGTGTGTGATTTACGTTGTAGACCAAAACATCCAAGTGTCGCTTCTGGGTTTCTACATCATGGCTGCAAGCATGCTACTTACATTGCAATCTATATATTTTGGTATTTCAACAATCAGTGCCATTTTTGAAGAGTGTGACATAAAAGTGAACCTGCGATGAATCAAACATCAAATAAAGCAAAATGACGAAGATCACAAATAGAGTCTTGACTGAATGAACCATTCAATTTAAATCAATTACATACTGTATATTTAATAAAAAATGAATGGCTTTTTGTTGTACGTGTAAATGAACTATAAAAATCTGACATTAAAGGTGTGGTCACATTAACAAAATTAACAAAAAAATCAACGACTAATCTCATTGTTTATTTGATGTCCAATACTGACGTCAGCTGATGTTGATATTTTATATTTTAATAATCTGACATTAAGCCAACATCAAATCGATATCAAATACTGACATCAAACAGATTTTTTGAGTATTATTTCCCTTGCTGTACTGTACAATAATATTGTTCATTTAACAAACACCTGTGTCACTTTCTTTTTTATGTCAAAAATGAAAACGTAAGAAAGACTGTTAAACTTCTCTTCATTTCCTCTCACAAACATACACTCTTAAAAATAAATGATGCAATAGAAGAACCTTTCAGTGAACAGATCCAAAAAGAACCATTTTGAAGAACATTTGATGTTGGTGTTTTGATATTTTTAGACTGTGCAACCAAAATGCAACATTAAGTCAACATCAAATTAATATCAAATACTGACACTGTCCGAGATTGTGGTTCAACGTCAACCTGACATTATATTGATGTCCAGTGCCTGCTGGGAGTAAATCTGACCACATTATTTGCGCTCTTGAAATGATTCATTAGCACTCGTTGTTACTCTTTATTAAAAACAGGCCTATATTGTTATCAACAGGTTATGCATTACAAGTAACGCAAGTGACAAAATAATATTACTTTTTCCAAGTACCTATTAAAGTAATGCATTACTTTTTAATTGACAAGAAAATATCTGAATTACTTTTTCAAATCAGTAACACCAGTTACTTTTCCCCCCATTTATTGATTAAAAGCTCTTCTGTCCCCATGTGGAGAGAAATTGTCAGTAAGATGTTACTTTAGTTCTAGAATAAATGTGAACATGCATTAATTCATCTCACTCACTAAAAAAACAGATACAGTGTTCTTCAAAATGAATAAAAACACTGAAATTCAACGCAAACCTGCAATAATTAAATGTTAAATAATATAAATATCCTTTATGTATTTAATCCCATTTTATTAACCGATGTCTTTGCTGCCGACCTTCGATGATCCAATTCATCCATACTAATAAGCAAAAATGACTCAAGATAATCTAACATGTGTTTTCCTTTTTTTATTGCTGAAGAGTTGACATTTTTTCATCTGCGGTCTACTGTACAGACGTCAATTTACTTTTCTCTAAGCCTGAGGCTTTTGGTGTAAAAAGTTTTTTACATTTGACAAAAATACAACTTTTTATATTAAAAACAAACAAACAAGCCCTGCCCAGATTTAAAAAGTAACACAAAAGTAACGTAATGCATTACTTTCCATAAAAATAACTAAGCAACGTAACTCAATATTGTAATGCATTACTGTTAAAAGTAATTTTCCCCAACACTGGTTATCAATGACATGTCCAACCATGTTACTACAGTTTTGGGAAACAGTAACTAGTTTGTGGTTAAGCAGCAAGTTGTGTCTGGAAAACACACCCCAGGTCCAATCTCTCTCTGAATAACTGAGGACTTTTCCCAGAAAACTTGAACCCGCCACAGTCTCGACCCCACCAGACAAGATAGCGAGAGAGAAGATAATACAGGGATTCATTTTATATGCAGCGCAACTGTGTGGATTCACATTAGGGATCAATTCTGACTGAAACCATGCCAAAGCAGCGCACATCTGAACGACATAAACGCAAACGCTTCAACCTACGATTTTCTGGAATACGCTAGAACACGATTCATAATGTAACGCAATTGTACCGCAGTGTTTTATGAACATCTGTTAGTCCTGCACTTGAGATGGACGTACGGTAATGAACATTTATGCAACATTCACGTAGCTACCTCATCATTCATCCACGTCTGGACATCCTGTAAATACTGTTTCGTAGTGCCCTTTATTTAGCCTGTTGTCAGGAAGCGGTTCGGTGGATGGTAACAGCATCTGGTACTGCTAGATAACTAGGTTAGCTTCACGTAAACCACACTAACCACCAAAGCACACTACACTCTTACCACGTCCTGTTCGGTGCACAGATTTAGGTGCTTTTTTTCTACTTTTTTGACAATGGGACACTTGTTCACATTCATCATCTACCCAAAAACATGTAACCATGTGAGCGGCGTGAATGTTGATTTGTGCCTCTCCATTCCCTGTTTAAAAAGGAAAAGATGCATATCTGTAAATGTTGTCATTTATTTATTTGCTTCTAACGCAGCATGTCAAGCTCAGAATTGGTCCCTCAATGTTCAAAATGACGAAGGGTTTTGTGTTTCTCCTCAAGATACTCATTGTGTATATTATATCACTTTGGCCACGCTGTACTGTACAATAATATTGTTCATTTAACAAACACCTGTGTCACTTTCTTTTTTATGTCAAAAATGAAAACGTAACAAAGACGTACTCTCAAAGCACTGTTAGACTTCTCTTCATTTCCTCTCACAAACTCTTAAAAATAAATGTTTTAAAAGGGTGTTTTTGCAGTAATGACGCCAATTTGGTTCCCCAAAGAACATTTTAAAAACCTAAAGAAACTTTTTCGACTAAGGTTCAAGGTTCTTTATAGAACCATTGATGCCAATAAAGACCTTTATATTTAATAATTTGATATGTTGAAAATTGCAAGACATTTTTCAATGTTACTGTCATTTAATGATGGAGATTAATTCAGGTAAGATCTCATAAATATCTGGCAACACTACATTTTAAGGACCAATTCTCACTATAAACTAGCATGCATATCACTAGCATATTGGCTGTTTATAAATACTTATAAAGCACACATTATTATTTAGCTTGACCATATTTTAGAGCCCTTAGTCTACCTTACTAACTATTAATAAGCAGCAAATAGGTGTTTATTTACACACACACACACACACACACAGACACACATATGCGTTACTTGAACAATTACTATTTTTAAATGCATTATTGACAAATACTGAAGCAGTTGCATTTTAGTTTTACTGAATGCATCAAGAAAATGTGCATTTACATTTATGCATTTGGCAGATGCATTTATCCAAAGTGATTTACATTGCATTCAAAGTCTGTTTGAGCTCCAGTAATGCTATAAATAGTGATTTTGTTAAAATGAAATGATTATTTACATTGATAATGACACATAAATCTGCACATGAGTCTGTAGATGTGAGCTGAAGCCATGTGTTACTGTCCGCTCTGTGATTGTGGTCAGTGGAGCCGGATGACGATGACCTTTATCTGCTCTGCTGAAGTCTCTCAGACAGAGCGTGGCTCAGTAATGTAGTAACGTGTAAGTGCTATAGGATGTCCTCAGAGACGCCGGACGGCCCTCAGAGCACCAGAGACAGCAGAGCAAACAGCCCAGAACTGACATGTGCTGTGTAGCAAAAAACACACCGCAGACCTGCTGCAGATAAAAACCTGATAATCGGCTTTTGTGTCTCAGACACAGCCACTGTTTCAATACTTACTGCAGTCCACCTTCAAGTCTATCATTTTCCTGCACATAGTGACTAGTAAATAGTGTGTGTTTGTTTTTGTGACATATCAGGACACAAATTTGTGTAATAAAATGGGTATGACATAGGTATTACAAGGAGAGGGTGACTTATGAGGACATTGCCCATGTCCCCACTTTTCAAAAGGCTTATAAATCATACAGAATACGTTTTTTTTTTTTGAGAATGTAAAGATATGCACAGTCTCCTGTGAGGGCTAGGTTTAGGTGTAGGGAAGGTGTAGGGTGATAGCAAATATCGTTTGTACAGTATAAAAACCATTAGGTCTATGGAATGTCCCCACAATTCACAAAAACAAACATGTGTGTGTGTGTGTGTGTGTGTGTGTGTGTGTGTGTGTGTGTGTGTGTGTGTGTGTGTGTGTGTGTGTGTGTGTGTGTGTGTGTGTGTGTGTGTGTAGCACATTATACTTTTTTATTAGTTGCATAGTAGTTAACATTAACTCAAATGCAAATATGTATAAATACACTGTCATTTAAAGCAGAGTTCCTAAAGTAAAATATTAAGAACAAGTAAAAATAATTGAAAATATAGTTTATAGTTCACAGGTGTGTCAGATAAAAGTATAATATCACGTTGGAAAATATATATAAATGTATAAATCACACACTTGCATTATTATGAAATTGTATTACTGTAGCAACATTTAAGTCATTTCACTTTCCTCAGGCTAACAAAACAGAACATCTACACATACAAAAACAACTCATTAGGAGAAAAAGAAAAAGTTCAAAAACCTGTTACAAATAATAATAAGAAAATACACCAGATTTTAAAACCACCAGATTTTAACATGAACATATCAATCTTTCCAGAAATACTGTAATATTTTGCTTGTGTTGAGATAAAAGTCTGTGAAGAGCTAAACTACACATATCCACCAACATCATATAAAGTTCACAATAACTTAATTTAAATACTATTTAATATTCTATCATTTTTAATCTATTTGATTATTTAGCAATGCTTTATGACATTTCAAAGCCTTATTAAAGTCAATAAATGCATAAGCCTACATACATACATAAAAAAAATCCTGTTTATTTTTATGAAAGTTCTATCTAAATGGATTTTTTTTTTCAGAATATGATAACATTAAACTCTATTGAAATCAATTGTGAATCCTATGTGTTCCCATGTCTGCTAGCTGTATGACACAGAGATGCTGCCTATGAAGAATGCATTTCAGTCAGAATGGTTTGAAAGAAAGACTGTTAGCAACACTATTAAATAGAGTACAGCATTAGTATCTATTGTTGGAAATATAATGTTATCAGGATGAATATTTTGATATTGACCCAGGCTGTTGGCTGGAGTCAAAGCCAGTTTTCCCAGCATGCCGTTTTGCATCAAGTCGACGGTGTGTTTGGTGGATGGATTTGCATTCATCAAAGCATGAATCCCCATCAGTACGTGTTCAAGGCCTCGTATCCGTCCTAACACATCTCCATTACTCTCAGCGCTGATGGCCGAGGGAAGAGCCACGTGTCGGCGTGAGCGATTGGCTTTGGACTGAGCTGCAGTTTACACTTCGCATAAAGTAAGAGCTAAAATTACACTCAGGACTGAAGCGGAGTGTGCAGAAAGCCCACGGGAGACACAGCTTCAGAAATACAATAAAAGGCTTGGTCTTTCAACAGGTTCTTGTCTCGGAGCTTCTCCTGGTCCAGTGAGTTTCTCATCGCTCTCTAGCTCTGTTTCTGCTTGTTGAATATAAAACACAGTTGTTTAACACATGCCAGTTGCATTCTTGTTTGTATTCCATAATCTCAAAGCTTTCCATTGATGTATGGTTTGTTAGGATAGAACAATATTTACACGAGATACAACAATCTGAAATCTGAGGGTGCAAAAAAACAACAACAACAACATAATATTAAGAAAATCGCCTTTAAAGTTGTCGAAATGAAGTTCTTAGCAAAGCATATTACTAATCAAAAATGAAGTTTTGATATTTTTACGGTAGGAAGTTTACAAAATGTCTTCATGGAACATGATCTTTACTTAATATCCTAATAATTATTAGGCATAATAATTGTGCATTAGAAAAAACTATAATTTTGACCCATACAATGTATTTTTGGCTATTGCTACAAATATAATGTGGTCCAGGGTCACATTTAAAATGAGATATTTGACTTGAGATATTTCATCTGAACTTGAATCAGAAAACTGCTGATGATTTTTTGATTGAGCAGAATCTCTCATCCAACAGGTTCATGGTGTATTTTGTGTCTTGCAGTATTGCAGCATTTTATTTGTAATTTACAAGAAACTAAATTACAGTTGTACAATTTATTTATTCCAGATTAAATGTTTGTTTTGGGGTTTTTTTGAGAACCATTAGATATGTTATATAGACTAATATAAAATGTTGCTTACTTAAGTTCTTGATCTTCTTTACTATATACAATACTGAAAATTATACAATATTCTTACTTAACTTTTTACTATCAATACTAAATAGTTACCATTTGGCACCTACTGAGTTGCAACTTAATTTAAATGGAACTGGCAACCCCATTACTTGCAACCCTATTACCTATCTCACATTTATCTTATTTTGTCTAATAAATGATCAGTTTTGATGTCTGTTTAACTTTAAAAAAGCTAACTAACAACATATGTTCTAAGAACATTTTGCCAACATTCCCATTAACATCCACATTTTTATTTTGTATCAGAAACATTTTTTTCTTGGTTATGTGAAATTGCATGAACATTCTATTTTATCATTTTGCAAATATTATATGAATGTTACTTTTGAATTTTCTGACACAAGTAGTAACATTTAAACAGCAGAAGAATGTTCACTTATGTTTTAGAAAAAACAAACAATGTATATTTTTGTGATAACATTTTTAGAACATTATTAAAGACTAGATAACTTTGAGCGAAGATTCGAATAATGTTACTCAAAGAACATGTATTCATAATTTAGAGAGAACCTTGTCTGAGAACATTTGCTGTTATTGTTACCATTTTGTCTCAGAAAATGTACACCAAATTTTGGCAACAGGGCTGGAAAAAAAATTGCAAATCTTATTTTAGGTAAATACTTAATAAACACTGAAATGACTAATATGTTTTGTTTGACATTTTTCATTTACTGAAGGATCAGCAGCACTTACCTTACATTTGGTGACCCATTCATGGAATTAAAGTGACAGAACTTAATGGCATTGCGTCATGGGAGTGAGCGGGCCGACAGAGATGGTGTGTTTTAGTGAAGGTGCATGTGTTGCGCTGGAGCAGAAATGGTCAGGACTGCATGCGATGGACTCGACCTTTTCTGCATGTCAACCAAAGGTTAGAAATCTCTACTGGCCTTAAAAGAAATGCTCTTGTTTGCCATTACAGTGAAGATCTTTCTCCCAGCAGCACAGACGCTCTCGAGGGAACCTACAGATGACCCACACACCTTCGCCATCTGTCTGTCTGTCTGTCTGTCTGTCTGTGTCTCACTCTCTTTGCTTCCTAACTGATCATTTCTTAACATTTCTGCCAATACTGGCCTTTCTTTGCTTAAAGCCTCAAAGTAGAAAATATGTGAATGATCTATCAGCACAATTATTACTGTAAAAATTTGTATTGCTCATGGTTAGTTCATGTTAGTTAGTACATTAACTAATGTTTAACTAATGAACCTTATTGTAAAGTGTTACAATCTTCATTACATCTTCAATAATTAATTAATTAATTAAAAAAGTTGAATAGGCGACATTTCTCATTTCCATGACCTTGATGTAACTTGATGTAGTAAAATGACAAACTACACAGAAATGTTAAAAAGGACAAAAATAAAAACAATGACAAAAGCATGCAACAAAATTACTAAAACTTCAAAATGAAAATGAAAACAGAAAACTATTTCAAAATAAAAATTAAAATGATCGTAAAATAACTAAAAAAATAAAACTATTATAAAATGTACCCTTTTTTTAAGTGAATTAAATGTTATGTAGGCCACTTACTAAACGAAGCACAAGAATGTTCTGCACCACTATCTTTTGGTCAAAGTCATTTATATAAACATCAATATAAACCCACATATGTAGTTGAAGTATGAAAGGGCCACACATCAGAGTGAAAAGGTAAAAACAGCAGCTCATGTCTTGTTCTCAAATAAGTCAAAGGCTTTTCCAGACTTTCCTGTCTCTAGCGCATCAATTTACTTAATGCACTATCATACAAATGAGCAGTCATAATTCACGTTTATATTCCTAAATGTGATTTGTATTTAAAATATGACCTTTAAAGCTTGATATATGGAAATGGACAGATCATATGTGATTCTGGGATTAAATGTCTTATAGATCATAGAGTTTATGTCGTCCCGCGCTTGAGAAAGGAACCTTGACCGGTCGGTAATTTACAGTGTTGTGAGATCAGTGCAAAACACGCTGTAAATAAATAAGCGCGCGTTCGACTGGGTGGAGCGGGAGCGCGTCTGCATCTGTGACACTTCGCGCATGTATATATCATTCATTGGCGAAGGGAAATCGTGAACGCGCGGCTGGTCCGGCTCATTTCAATATGGCCATCCGTACTTGGGCTCCGTATCACGTCTCTAGTCTGGCCGCGGTGACCTTGCTGTTGAGAGGCAACTTTCAGAAATAGGCGGCGGTATATATGACATTCATATTCTTCCTCACCATCATCATCCTCAGTCAGATCAGCACTGGAAGCTTGTATGCCGCATATTAGACAAATGTGACCTTGGACCACAAAACCAGTCTTAAGTAGCACAGGTATATTTGTAGCAATAGCCAACAATACATTGCATTTTTATGCCAAAAATAATTTGAATATTAAGCAAAAACCATGTTCCATGAAGATATTTTTAAACTTAATTAATTATTGATAATATGCATTGCTAAGAACTTCATTTGGACAACGTTAGAGGTGATTTTCTCAATATTTAGATTTTTTTTTTTCACCCTCAAATTCCAGATTTTTAAGTCTCAGCCAAATATTGTCCTATCCTAACAAACCGTACATCACTGGAAAGCTTATTTGTGATGATTAAATTGACCCTTATAATTGTATTTGCTCCACAGTCACATATTTGAAACATGAACAAAAATTCTTGTTACTTAAAGAAACAGTTCACCCAAAAAGGTAAATCCTGTTAGCGTTTACTCGCCATGTTTTTCAGTAGAACACAAAAACAGACATTATGAATAATCTTCGTGCACATCTTTTCCATACAACAGTCAAGCTCAACAAAAATCAGGACTGCCACAGTATAACTTCTCATAATGTATAAAATAATAATAAATAATTTATTTAAGTTGTTACTCATTGGGTTTCATGTTTAGGTTGTTACCAAAACAAAAATGCCTGTTTGAATATGCAAATGGAATAAGTGAATAAATAAGATTTGAATCTGTAAATAACAACTTAGGCCTAAGCTAAGACTAGTGGAGATAAAACATCCAAAATACACATTTAAGTGTTTATTTCATTGCACTTCATCTTTAAAGGTGCTTACATCTTTTCTTTCTAGTCTGAAGGCTTTTACTGAGGGGTTGTTCATATATGCTTGAGACTGATTTATATAACATTTTATTCCTTAAAATACGGTCAAATATATATTTAGTTCCTAGCTGTTGTCAATATTTTCTGATTTATGAAATTATAAAAAGAGAAATCCAAAATCCCCTCTAGAAAAACTTTTACCATGTCAACAAAACAATTTCATCCCATGTTCAGATTTATGAAATGTATGAAAATGCATGCATATTTAATTATATGTGACTCTGGACCACTAAACCAGTCATAAGTAGCATGGGTATATTGTAGCAATAGCCAAAAATACATTGCATGGGTCAAAATTATTGATTTTTCTTTTATGGCAATAATCATTAGGATATTAAGTAAAGATCATGTTCTATAAAGATATTTGTCAATTTCCTACTGAATATATCAAAACGTAATTTTTGATTAGTAATATGCATTGCTAAGAACTTCATTTGGTCAAATTTAAAGGCAATTTTCTCGATATTTAGATTTTTTTGCACCCTCATATTCTATATTTTCAAATAGTTTTATTTCAGCCAAATATTGTCAATGGAAAACTTATTAATTCAACTTTCAAAAATTTCCAAAAATTGACCCTTATGACTGGTTTTGTGGACCAGGATCACATAAACATAACATTTCAGAAAAACTTTTATACAATCCAATCGTTTCGATGTACTGTGATTAATCAACTGGGAAATCTTGTTGATATATTGGTCAACATTTTGACCCAATATTCACCTGTGGTGCTTTAAATTTGGGTCTGTTACTCTCACAAAACTACTGCTTGCCTTTAGGCTTAGTGCATGGACTACTTTGCCATTTTTTGACAGACATGGCTGAAAACATTAATTAATTTGCTATAAATTATCTAATTTCCTTCAGATTGTTTGAAAATCAGGTATTCTTGCAGGCCTCCTATCCTGATTCGTGACCAGAAGAGACACAGACAGTCCCATCAGGGCTCTGATCTGGAGTGCATCAGTCAACTCACTTTTACAACAGCAAAGGAGAAAAACACCTCGACACCGGAGAGCTTCTCCACGCTGTAAAAGGCTGTAATGCAGTAAAGTGTCTTTCACAATATCAGTCTGCCACGGCACAACACAAAGGCACAAAGAAAAGCGCCACGGCATTCACACGCTGATCAATACGCCTGCTTACAGCCGCGGCATCGCTCTAATGAATGTGCGATGGTAAAGCGTACATATTGGCAGGCTTTTTGGGATGCTTTTCAAGAGAATTAGCACTGTCACCACACGGCTAATTGAGAATGTCTGGAGCATAGATTTCTCACAAAATATCAATTAGACCAACAGAGTGAATCCAAACACATTTTCATGAAGTGGCGGCGGGTTCACATGCTCCGAGACAATAGAGGCAACGGCCAATGACACGATAGTGCAGGTGAATTTACAAAATACGGATCCAGCACAGTTTACGTTTCCTTTGATTTCCTTTGATTTAACAACACTCTGGTAGTGCAAAACACAGGGACAACATCATATGCAAACACATATGTGCCCTGGACCACAAAACCAGTCAAAATTATCGAGTTTTCTTTTATGCCAAAAATCATTAGCATATTAAGTAAAGATCATGTTCCATGAAGATATTTTGTAAATTTTCTACCATAAATATATAAAAACTTGATTTTTGATTAGTAATATGCATTGCTAAGAACTTCATTTGGACAACATTAAAGGCGATTTTCTCAATATTTAGATTTTTTGCACCCTTCTAGATTCTAGATTTTCAAATAGTTGCATCTCAGACAAACATTGTCCTATTTTAACAAACAATATATCAATGGAAAGCCTTTTAGATGACGTGAGAATCTCAATTTTGACAAATTTGTACTTATGACCGGTTTGTGGTCCAGGGTCACATATAAGAAGCTTTTCTGAATAACATTTCTTTCTTTTATCACCATTAACAGAATTTTCCGGCTTTCCGTGTGTTTAGTTGGTAGACGGTAGGAGTCGCGATTACACTTTTCCGAAAGAGTACTAAATCTTTGGATCAAAACACAGTGAAGAAGAAGAAGAAACAAGCAGCTGCATATGTAAGCAGATCTAAATGCAAAATAAACTTATCATCAACAGTAAACGGCATATAAATCAAAACTGCCTATTGTTATTGAATGAAATGTCAACACATGAAGTGGTTTAGGACTGAAGTTTTGATTTTCTCCATTTGTGTTGTGACCATCTTTATGAATTTGGATGTGGTCTTTGATAAAAAAAAAAACATGATTTTCTAAGCTTTTTGTTCAAAATGTGTTCAGAATTTTGATTGAAACTTAACTTAAAAAAGAATGCATGAAGCTCGAATAAAAGTTAGGTATTTTTGTTTTGTTTTGCATGTTTGTTAAAAGCAAAGGCTCTGCTCTTTCATGTTGCATGTTCACATATATTCGTACACCAAAATGAAATTCTGTGAAAATCAGCATTTTTAGCACTTTGATAGGTTATAGAGTGCATGATTCTGTTGTGGTTATATTTTAGCTTCAGAGTTATTACAGCTTTATTACATGAATGAATCTGTGCTGTCAGGTCACATTTATTTCTAAAGTGCTTCACTCAATACAGATTGTTTCAAAGCAGGTTCACATTAATAAGCATGACTCTTAATGTTGTAAAATTAATCAATTATCAAAACGAATTGAAAATTAGCTATAAAGCAGCTGTACAGATGACAATATTGTCATTATTCAAATCATATCAGTTCAGTGTTGACTCAGTTCAGTTTAGTAACAATGTTGTGTTGATGATGCATCAAATATGTTGTGATTGTAGCATCAATATGGATCATTTTCTACACCATTCGCATATCATTGTAGCTGTGTTTTTTTTTTTCTCAAAACCCAGTCCCTTCACTTATTCAAGTTATTAACAAAGAAATGTTGATTTAATCACCTTTAACAAAAC
>NC_133381.1:41552265-41601240 GCF_049309525.1 Garra rufa
TCACATTCAGTGACAGAGGGAGATTCAGCACTCTTGATGATATGTGGCTGCATTATAGCGCTCAAGGCTGGCCATGCAGTTAAAGTGCTCCAGTAACATTTCCTTTTATTTATATCTACAGACCTTGACTGAAATAAATGAGTTGAGACAATGGTAGCGGACGCTGCCTTACGAACAATATCCTCATGACACTGGCAAATGAGCACACGTGACACATTCAGCTTGCTCACCTGACAGCTGTCCGCAGCCGCGCGGAGGAGGCCTTCTGCCCACCGATTCAATGCCGACTTGAAAGTCGGTGCGTCATCATCTTAAATCTTAACTATCAGGCGCGCTAGAGAAATGAGCGACAGCCGTATCCGTCAGGGAAATGCTCTATGTATGGCACGGTATAGTCTGTGCTTCTTTCCAGTTTACAGCCTCCTTTAATGTTCTGTCATATTTACCGTTTTATTGTACCTTTTTCATGATCACATCCTTATGTCTGAGCTCATGAGCTTTTCAATGCAAATCATCCATTTTCAGCTAAAAAGGAACGTTCTCGAGCTTTGGTTAACATTCTCGAAGGATTATCTCAAAGTTATGAACATTAACATTAATCAAACCTTCATTTTAAGTTTGATCATTTGATCCACTTTTGAACGCCAGGTGAATTTTAATTAATGCAGCAAACAGGTGTAGGGATTATCATTCAAATGAGAATTTAAGAATAAATGGAGCAATTATTTAATTGCTGTTAAGTTTAGGTTTGCTAATATGTTATAAACATATTATTATGCACAAAATGTACAAAAACTGTGGCCCGTGAGGTCCACTTTCCTGAGTTTAGCTCCAACCTTGATCAAACTCACCTGTCTGTAACTTTGTAGTAATCCTGAAGATCTTGATTAGCTTGTTCAGCTGTGTTTTTGATTAAAGTTGGAAATAAACTCTGCAGGAAAGTGGACTTCACGGGCCAGAGTTGAGAATCCCTGCATTAGATGATAATTTCATGGTGGAAGCACTGGTTTGAGATGTTCTGCCAGGCTGAACAATTGAAAAATCCAAAAACCCTTTTATGTAATCAAAACCAGCTTAACCAGGCTAAAAGACCTAACACTTTTTTCATTAGGGAAAGGCGTTATTGTAGCATTGGGTGCAGGCTGAACTCTGGGATATGTAACTGTAGTCAGCAGCTCCACAGCACTTTGCCCACTTCATTTGTCAGACTATGTCTCGCTTTAACTTTGTCGATTTCTTCTTAACCCTCCAATTAAAGCCCACTAAAGCTCACCCTGGGAGATAGTGAGAAGAGCGGACAGCTGTCGAGAGTTACAAATGACAGAGCTTTCCGCTTTATCTACCTCAGTCACCAGGAATCCATGACATCAGCATTCACATGGCAGAAGATGAGACGAGGACAGTGGAGCGAGAACAGGACCTTGAGTCCAGATCACTCACAACTAGAGACAAACAAGATACAAAGAAATGACCTAGAAATTGTCCAGATTACCCCGCAATCCACCCTGAACTATCCCATCAATCACTCTGAACACTCGACCAACCACCAAGTTTACCCTACCAATCTTCCAGATCACCCTACAAACTACCAGATCACCCTACAAACCACCAGATCACCCTACCAATCACCTAGACCACACTAAAAACTACCAAATCACACTACAAACCACCAGATCTCCCTACAAGCCACCCAGATAACCCTACAAACCACTAGATCTCCCTACAAGCCACCCAGATAACCCTACAAACTCCAGATCACCATACAAATCACCTAGACCACCCTACAAGCCACCAGATCACCCTACCAATCACCTAGACCACACTAAAAACTACCAAATCACACTACAAACCACCCAAAAACACTCTCAACAAACCACCAGATCACCCTACAAGCCACCCAGAACACCCTACAACCCACCAGATCACCCTACAACCCACCTAGAACACACTACAAACCACCAGATCACTCTACAAACCACCCCAATCACCTTACAACCCACCAGATCACCATAAAAACCACCAGATCACCCTACCAATCACCTAGACCACACTAAAAACTACCAAATCACACTACAAACCACCAGATCTCCCTAAAAGCCACCCAGATAACCCTACAAACCACCAGATCACCATACAAATCACCTAGACCACCCTACAAACCACCACATCACTCTACAAGCCACCCGATCACCCTACCAATCACCTACACCACACTGAAAACTACCAAATCACACTACAAAACACCCAATAACACTCTACAAACCACCAGATCACCCTGCAAGCCACCCAGAACACCCTACAACCCACCAGATCACCCTACAAACCACCCCAGTCACCCTACCAATCACCTAGACCATCCTACAAACTACCAGATCAACCTACAAACCACCCAGAATACCCTACAACCCACCAGACCACCCTACAAACCACCAGATCACTCTACAAACCACCCAGAATACCCTACAACCCACCAGACCAACCTACAAACCACCAGATCACTCTACAAACCACTCCCATCACCCTACCAATCACCTAGACCACCCTACAAACCACCCAGAAAACCCTACAACTGACCAAATCACTCTACAAACCACCCCAATCACCTAGGCCACCAAAGAACTACCAGATCAACCTACAAGCCACCCAGAACACTCTACAAACCACCAGATAACCCTACAAACCACCCAGATCACCATACCAATCACCTAGACCATCATACAAACTACCAGATCAACCTACAAACCACCCAGAATACCCTACAACCCACCAGACCAACCTACAAACCACCAGATCACTCTACAAACCACTCCCATCACCCTACCAATCACCTAGACCTCCCTACAAACCACCCAGAAAACCCTACAACTGACCAGATCACTCGACAAACCACCCCGATCACCCTACCAATCACCTAGGCCACCATAAAACTACCAGATCAACCTACAAGCCACCCAGAACACTCTACAAACCACCAGATAACCCTACAAACCACCCAGATCACCATACCAATCACCTAGACCAGGGGCGGAACCAGACGATGTAAACATTCAGGGCTTAGCCCAAACCTAGGGGTGTCCGGGGGCATGCTCCCCCGTGTAGATTTTTTCCCAATTACGTCAGCTAAATGCACTATTTTTCAGGCTGTTTGAGATAATAGAATGCCTAAAAATCTATACACTATCTGGGAAAATGATGATAGTTAGGGTACTCAGTAAAAAAAACAAAAACAAAAAAAAAATTCACCCAGTAGAGCCTACAAGAGGAAATGTTATTTTAAAAAAAAGTTATTTTAAACAAGTAATAAAAACTCAGTGAGTGTTTTAGCGCAATTTTCTTACGTCATGGGATCACAACACTAAGAGATAGTAAATGTTTTCCTGGATTTTTTTGTGCGTTCCCGAGATTAGACCTTCCTTAACATAATGCCGAAAACCCGAAGTCTCTAGGTGGTCTGGTTGAGGAGTAGATAGAAGTGCAAGATTGGTGCGCACAGACAGAACAGAAATCATGAGTTAACAATCGCAATTTTGTCCGGTGGAAAATTGCGCTAAAAACCTAAAAGATTCGGGGCTTTTGACAAAACATTCGGGGCTTAAGCCCAATTAGCCACCCAACACCCCCCCTCCCCCCACCCCCCGGCTCCGCCCCTGACCTAGACCAACCTACAATCCACCAGATCACACTGCAAATCACCCCAATCACCCTACCAACCACCTAGACCACCGTACAAACTACGAGATCAACCTACAAACCACCTAGAACACCCTACAACCCACCAGATCACTCTACAAACCACCAGATCAACCTACAAACCACCCAGAACACCCTAAAACCCACCCAGAGCACCCTACAAACACCATAACAACCACTCTGAGGTCTGTGACGGTGAGTTTTACACACAAAAGCCCCTCTAACGTTCTCTTGAGAAAATGCATAACTCTTGTTTATTCTTAACTCTTCTCATCAGTCAAACCATAGCAGGCTAAATATCATTACCATATTTCTTCTGCCTCTTTGCTGATAAGAGAGAGAATGTTATAGCTACTGTATATAGGGCAGAGCACAGAAAGCCACGGCTGGGATTCACGAGGAGTTTTTCTCTCTGTACACTACAGAGGAGGCTGCTAGGGCAAAACCTGTTCCTGACCTGATGCTGGTAATCACCTCAACTGTATGTGTGTTCCTCTGTTTACTTTCACATCTCTTTCCTGAGAGAGGTTTGAGACACAATTCATAACACAGCACAAATACATATTGCATTCTGAGTCTTGCTGTAATAAGCACTAAAGCGGACACTTCTCAGTCATTGAACAATGCACCCAGTGTTTGTTCAGAGTTTGTGGTGGATTGGTAAGGATTGTGTACCATCGAATGGTCCTGCATGTTTTACCTTAATGCATACAGTCCATGTACAACAACCTACTCACTCACCGCCAGTCAATGTGTGTCGATACGGTGGACGGGTGATGGAGGCGTTAGTCGAGTCGATGAGAGGCTGATCATTGAGAGGCTGCTTTGTTTCAGTAATGACGGCTTAAGCGAATGCCCATATCATCACCTCAAACATCTTTAACTATCAATCAGCTTGTGCAAACAGGGATAATGCTTTAGTGTGTTACAGCTGGACATCATACAACAGCACATCTCTCACAATGTAATGCAATGATTAATTTAGAATGACTTTCTATGCCTACATAACACACAGCCACACTTAGAAATTAAATACATTTAGAAAAAAGCATTGCTGTATCTGAAAATCACTCTCTAATCTGAAGAGTTGCAAATAACAACATTAACCCACAAAAAAATTAACAAAAGCACTGTATAAATCCTGCAATTTTCCATTGTGTTATGTCATGCTCAGAAACAGCATTTAATGCATTTGTTGCATGCATTAATGGTATTTTTAGTGTCTTAAAATGCACTCTCATCCAGGCTGGGCAGCATTTTATTAGTTTACTTTTAAGGTATCACTTTATAATGTATATGTATGAGACAAATGCAAGTCTTAACAAAAAAACGGCAATTCCCTTTTAGTTTCTTATTTTCTCAATAATGAGCTCCATAATAAAGCCAGAGAAACAGTTTAAAGTTTTGTTCCTGATTACGGGACATCCATTTTTTAAGCGACACTAAATTAAATTAGCAATTTGGTTGGAAATATATATAACTTAGTGCTGTAAAAGTTCACTCGGTTATTTGCAGTTGATTAATTGCTTAATTAATGATATTTTACAATGCAGCTTGATCTCTTTAACATTTTAATGTGCCGGCCCTGCACATAATACTCATTAGAAATTAATGAAGACAAGAAATTACTGTAGACAATGCAATCATTAAAACTGTTGTAATTATGAGATCTCTTACTGATTTTTTTATGCCAGAAACATTAAAATCATACAGTACATGTATTTCATATACAGAGCCGCCACACGTAAAGGAGCAGTTCACTGGTGTTTTTATGGGTCTGATGTGACGTTAACGGTCATGAGATGAACGCTTTGTCTCAGGCGACTTGCAATATTATAGTCAAAATGAGGACGACTATGATCAGTGAATCTTCCTTCTTTTTAGTTATTAGAATGGGACTACATCAGCAATAATGGGGGATGCATTAAAAAACAACAATTGAGAATGTTTACATCCAACACAAAGGTATCATCTAAGGGGAAATGTGCTATTATTGCCCTAAATCAATAGTGTTTAAAGAATCCTGTGGTCATTTTGTCTGTTGAGCTTTTAATATCATGATAATAACAATTCACTGATAATCTTCCTTTCCGCTGATGCTCTCAAATTTCATTTGTATTCACATTCAGATTCAGCTAATGGCACGTTAATATGAGTCATGTTAACTACTATTATGATGCTTTTTGTTCTGTTTGGTGCTTGACAGATTTGCAGGTTGTGACATGTGAGGAAGGAGAGCGCTGAGCTCATAAATATTACTTACTGTAGTTTAGGCTGAACGTTGATGATGTTCTAGTCCACACTGATTTGGCACTGAGATTTATTACATCACCTTAAATCAAATTTGCTGAATTAAATCCAATATTAGTTTCTTACAAATTTTGGGTGCTGATTCCATCATACCATTTGTGAGGTGAAGAAGACTTACATTAAGCCTTAATCAGTAGAAAAACTGCCACAAAGATGTGATTTATGTCTTCCTCTGAACCTATTTTATATCCTGAATGATTCAAGACATTATGTAAATAAAATCTGTATATAAAATTATTTTGTGAATAAACTTCATTATGGGATGATTTTATTGATATATAACTTTATATTTATTAGTAAATATTATTTTATTATTATTATTATTTATTTTTTAGCAATTCAGCAATTTTTTTTTATTTTAGTATTTATTTTATTATTATTTTTAAGATGCAGATGTCATCAAGGCAGTTTGACTCTTTATTACTCTTTATTAAGTCATCCAGAGATAAAATACTTTTTTTTTCCATTTTAACAAATTTAAGTTGCACAATAAATGACTATTTCTCTACCAAGTGTCATTAAAAAAATAAAATTAATAAACCTAACCTAAACCTAATTACTTAAAGGTTTAGTCATTTTTAGTGTTTTAGTCATTTAATTTATGAATATGTATGAATGCAATACTTTTTATTCATTCATTCAGTTTTAGTTATTTTAGTACATAAAATTAAACTTTAAGTTAAAGTTTACTTAATTTCAAGTAACAATTTTTGTTTCATTTTTAAATTTTGTTTATTATGACCCGGGTTAAGGCTTTTAGTCAGTGGTATTTTTATGTATTTATTATCAAATGTAGGCCTACCTTCATGTCCCAGTCATATTTTATTTATTAAATAATTATCACAACACTATTAGAAAAAAAGCATTTATTTATTTATTTATTTATTTTTATGTAATCTGTATACTATTTACTGGAGCATGAATTTCATCAAGTTAATGTTTTTAACACACTATAATTTACTACTGAAATTTCACTTAATTCCATTTTAAGTCTTATTTTGAGTGGTTATATCCAAGTGTGTGAGTTTTAATTAGTGTTCCCATTAACGTCATTATATTGTCCATTGATTCCATGAATGTGGAATCACGCTTTAGGGGTTTGTTAAAACTCAATGGGCTCAGGGGAGGCAAGAGAGATGTGGACACCTGCTGTAACTTTACCTGCTGGTGTCGCTGTTGGGCAGTGTTTCTTTACAAAAACAAGTGATTTAAATACTTTTTGATTATATATTTTGTAATATTGGCATTGTTTTGGCGGGGTTTTTTTCATCCTATATTTTAAGGAGGCAATGCCTCCTCGGAGGAATCGCCCCTGCTCTAAGTGATTGCTCTACTCACAACTTCTGTCTTTTGATGTGGAAAACAGCTGAGCAAAGATTCTTAAGAATGTCTGTTTATGTTTCACAACAGAAAAATAACAGCATACAGTTTTGGAGTCAGTCAATAATTAACAGAAATCTCATTATGGTGAACTCATCCATTTAAACTGCTTGTGATTCCCTCCAGACATGTGGACATGCTAGTTCACCTCCTCTTCAATAATCCGGCTCTTTACAGTTGGACGCTCTGCGCTTTACCTTCACATTTAGCTTTCAATTAGCCCTGTGAACGGTTTCAACACTTTGGCACAATGGTTTTATAGGCCAGTGTCTTCAGCCATTAACGGTGCTAGCAACATCCGCGAGTGATAAACCATCTGGCCTGCCTCCCAAAGAGACAGAGCACACTTAATGGAGTGAAAAAGTAAAAGCAATTAATGTCACATTAATATAATGATAATAATGCCTTTCCTTGCAGCTCGGGCGAGTGAAGTAGAGGCCAGGGACAAATTAGAGCAGCGTGTCACGTGAGAGACGCCACTCGCTCTCTGGAGAGAAGATGAGAGATCTCTGGAGAGCAGAGAAGAAAACAGAGCTCACCTCACTGGAGCTGCTGTACTGTATGAGTAGTCAGTCTTTTTAACTACCAGCATATAGTCTGGTCTACTTACAGCTTAAGGTGTATCACATTGGTAAACTTTTGGACCAAAAAAGTCCACCGTCAGTAGAGTAGGGATGTAGGAAGCAGAAGCCACTTTCAAGCCAAAAGCTTTCTTAAATTAATTTTATTAGTGTATTTTGCTATATCAATTTCAGCTCTTCTGTTTGAGGTATCTAATGTGAAATTTCATGCAGTTTTACAGAATTAAAATAACAGTTTTATCACAAATTAAAAAGGCTGCATGCCAATATTGTCCAAAATCCCACTTTTCTAGGGTGTTTCCAAATTTTGGAGGGCAGTGTTTCTCTTAAAGGATCGCAAAATTCCAGAATGACTTATAAAATACAGTCTCTTCCTCAAAGCTTTTGGAGGCAGGTGAGTTTTGTAGGTGATGTACTAGACAGAGTAGCCTACTGTTGAGTGTGTATGTGTGTGAGCGCTTAGGGCTAATCATGTCTCCCTGCTGTTGCTCTGTCTCTTTCTATCTCTTGACCCTTCTGTGTTGGTGCCGCCCCTCTCTATCGGTGTTAATTTCACAACATCTCCAGGGTGGCTTATATTGGAATATCTTAACCAACCGGCTACATTAGCATAGTGTGATGGATGCGCTTGAATCTCAGACCAGATAATGTCCACACTTTGCATTTTAAACTAAGCAGCGCCATCCATTCTCATGCTGGACAATTAGACTACATCATATGAGCAGATTCCCTGGCAAAAGATGCACAGTTATTTGATTATTTTCTGATAAAAGACCAATAATTACAGTGTTTTAGAACAGTGGAGCTAGGATACCAACATAATGTAATTTAAGAAAACCATACATTTGGCTGCAACAAATTAGAGTGTTTTTGTTTTGTTTTTGTTTTTTTGTCTAAAGTATTATTTTTTTGCATAGTAAATTTGCATGCCAGCCACTTCCCCGGACATACAGAGCAGACTCTGGGTCAGTCAATGTCCACCTTGTGGTCCAGGAGTGTAACCTGGGGCTTAACATGGCAAAGAAAAGAAAAGGACATGACGTGTGACCATGTATGGTGTTCCATACTCTGAATTTGTGCTCGGCATTTCACCCACCCAAGTGCACACACACACACACACACACACACACACACCTACCTTGCTCAAGTGTCTCACCTCAGTCATGATATTGAAGGTAGAAGAGAGCATTGATTATTCACTCCCGCCACCGACAATCCCTGCCAGACCTAAGACTTGAATCCACAACCTTCGGGGTACAAGTCCACCACTCTAACTATTATGCCATTACTGCCCCCTGTAAAGATGAGGGATGCAAATGGAGGTGGCAGATCTTAGTACGTCCTTGGGAAATGGCTGGCCTGGTGTGTGTTCAAAATGTGTGTGTGTCCCAGTGAAATCCATTGCACATTGACACTGTGCAAGATCAGGGAGGAAGGAGATTTGGTTGCACCATACTGGCACAAGATTTGGCCCCTCCTTGTTGAATCCCTTTTGGGAAGGACCTTCATTCTCAGGAGCAGGGCACAATCGGGCAGTTGTGCCCAGACCTCTAGAACCTCCACGTCTGGTCTCTGGACGAGACGAGATGGAATTCACAGGGCTATCACCAGTGGTGATAGGTGCAACCACTCAAGCAAGAGCCTCTCTACTAGGTAGCTATATGCACCTTTTCACCACATGGTGTTCTTCCCAAGGCGAAGACCCTCAGAGATATGTCGTTGGGACAATGCTTTCCTTCCTCTAGGAAGGGGCCTGGAGCCTACATGTGGCTGCAATAGCTGCAAACTTTGATGCTGTTGGCGGTACATCCTTGGGACAGCATGACCTAATATTAGGTTGAGTTGAAATGCTCCAAGACCGCACCTCACCTCCTCTTGAGACCTCTCTTTGGTCTTACAGACACCTACTGGGAGTCTATCCTAGAATTCCGTCTGGCAGACTCTCACGTTGTTCGGAGACCCCAGCCCGGATATGTGCCCAAAGATCCCACTACTCCCTTCAGGGATCAAGTGGTGGACTTGCAAGCAATTCCTCGTAATGAGGCAGACCCAGCCCTGTCTCTGTTATGTCCAGTATATATATATATATATATATATATATACCTGGACCACACAAAGAGAACTTCAGGTGATCTGAGCAGCTCTTTGTCAGCTGTAAAGGACAGTAGCCGTCTCAAAACAAAGAATGGCCCGCTGGTTTTGGATGTCATTCTATTGGCGCATCAAACCCAGGGCATACCATGTCTCATGGGAGTAAAGCTTACTCTACCAGGGGTGTTGCAGCCTCCGTTTTAGCAAATTCTTCCACTTTGTTGGCAGACATCTGCAGAGCTGCGGGCTGGGCTACATATTTTATAATCTCTGTGTAGAGCCAGTTTCGTCACGAGTCTTGGGTACCAGCAAGTACAACTTGGCCAACTGGCTGGGTGTACCATTTTCACTTAGTGTCTTTCCCCACATCTGAGGTCATAATATTTTTTTCCCCATGTCTTGGGAACCTATGACAACTTTTCTACCTTCATTTGCTGCCAGACCCATTATTTGTGGTATTCCCCATTTTCAGGTGAGCCACTGTATACTTGAGTTAGTGCTAATTCCCTATTGTCAATCCCACATGATGCATTGTCCGACTTACCTTTAGTGAACCCAATGTCTTTTCACCAGTCATTGTGGCCAGTAGTCTCTTATCAGGTGAAGCCCACAAAAGGTATTTCTTCCCTATGTAACACTTTCCACTACGCAAGTACATAGAATGTCTCTCCACATGTTAATCGCCCCTTTGGGCAGGATGTGGATGTTCATTTTCTCTGCAGAGAAAGACAACACTTCCTCAACAACATGGCTTGAATACTTGGTACTTGACACATGACAGCCTGCCTTCACCTGCACCGCTGAATCTTATAACACAGCTGGTTGTGGCATTTAGTATAGGGACCCCTAGTGTCAGTAATTCGACACAATGTCAGAGTGACTGACAGCTAGGGAATGTCTCGGTTACTACTGCAGTCTCCGTTCTTTGATGAAACGAATAAGACATGGTGTCCCTCCTGCCACAACCCTGAACTGCCTGCCAAAATAGCCAGGATGCTGTCTCGGCTTCTTAGCACAAACCTGAATGACTGGAGCCTGTATGTCCGGGGGAGTGGCTGGCATGGCAATTCCTCTTACCAAATGCATTGGCTTGTTCTGAAATGTCAGAAAATTCGACACAACATCTTATTCCAATTGTAAACAAGAGGAATCAAAGTAAGAAAGTTATATAAATTTGGAACTACATAAGGGTCAGTAAACGATGACAGGATGTACAGTTTTGGTACTGACAAACTATTTCTATAAAATACTGTTTTTAAAACATTTTTATAATGCTGCTGTTTATAATGTTTTAAAATTCCATATTTCATTAAACTATGCATTGTTCACTGACACAGTTTTGCTGTGAATATGTTCCAATCTGACAGAAATGTCACTGGCTGCGAGTGTTAGATGTGCTGATGGCTCCTACAAAGCTGTCAGAGGCGTTGGGCACCTGATCAATGCCAGTAAATCAAACTGACTCTTTATGTGACAGGAGAGAGTCGTACATTTATATGCTGCTGTATGAAATAACATCTTGAGCTCATGTCACACGCCTGCTTGATCTCCAAACACACTCTGATGCAACACCTGATGGGAGATCTGTACATATCTGTGAGTATTACACTGACAATTATCACTATTATGATGTTTTTTTTACTGTAATATTTTTCCTGAGGACTGCTGCAGGTAAATCATCATTTCTATGTTCAGTAAGAACTCGTTTTTAAAAAAGTAACAATTTAACTAATCACCCATTAGATTTATAATTTAGGACCAGTTCTGAATCTTATTTAGAAGATGAATGAATACATGAATAAATTAATGAAAGAATGAATGAATAAAGTAGCACTTACACACACCAAACTTTACATTTTTATTCCTGTCTATATCCTTAATGCTTTTACAGAGGGATTTGTTCATATATAATTTGCTTGATTTTATACAACATTTTATTCCTCAAAAAATGGTAAAAATAATATAGTGTTCCCTGTCTGTTCTAAAAAAAAATTCTGATTTATGGCGTGACAAAATGAGATACCCAAAATCCCCTCTGGGCAAACATTTGACTCTAATATGTCAAAAAATAATTAAACAAGAATTTCGAAACTGATTTCATCCAGTGTTTAGATTTTTGTACTAGAAATGTATGCAAATTATCACATATTTCATTAAATAATGTCTCATTTGCATATTTAAACCTAACATTTTAGAAAACTTGTAATGCAAATTTTTTTTTTTGCAATTATCAATGTAATCAATCAACTGGGTAAGTAAGGCGATAACTATTGGTTAATTTTTTTTTACCCTATTCACCTGCAGTGTCTAAATTGTTTTAATTTTATATAAACAAAATTGAGTGTTATTTGCCAAACTAACCATTTTGCAGTGTAGCTCTATATTTTAGCATTGAATCTTACAACTGGCTGCGAATTTATCGCATCATGCAGCACTTTTGCTTACAATGTAGAAAATTAATTGTCGCAACAAAGTTAATATTTTACTCCTGGTTAGGAAGTTTGATGGTCAATATAGTCTCAGTATTACATGCACGTGTTGATACAGTGTGACGACCACATGCAAAAAGAGAGCTGATGTGAAATCGCCTCTCATTACGAGCTGCAGCTCGCTGAGAAGTCGCTCATGCATTCTGCCATTCCTCCACCCAGATGGCTCATAAAATCAGATGCATGGGAATGGATTTTGGAATATGAGACAAACAAGGAGATTAATGTAATGGTGCACGTGCAGATGAAGCAGCAGTAATGACAAGACCTCTCAACGGCGTGGAGATGAAGGTGTGTGTGTGTGTGTGTGTGTGTGTGTGTGTGTTGGGGGGGTGTGTGTTGCAGGAATACATCCCAGCTCTCCACGAATGATGGATAGCAACAGTAGGAAGAACAAAACCAAGCATTGCTCATGCTGTCACCACAATGAAACAGCTACATAACTGCATTTGGTCACAATGCGAGCAGCAGAGATGCCAGGCTATCATGCCACTTCTACTGGAAGTCAAAGACTTCATCCATCACGCGTCCGGTCCCTTTAGCATTTGACTGCGCGCGGTGCTAGAGAGTTGTCTTGCGAGGGACTTCCAGAGTCGCTGAAGAGCTTTGATCCATTTATTTTGCCTGCCATTGTTTTGGAAGCGTTGTGTTCCATTGGGGTTAAAGAGAATCCAGTTAGATGTGTGCTGCAGATGACGAACATCTGGAGATATTCACCTGCCATGCAGACAACCTCTTACGGAAATCAACAGTCATTTTAAGAATTTAAAGGCACAATAGAATTGTTTTTCTAGGATAAACCAGCCTAAAAAGCTGAATAAAGTAATCGCAAACTGATCCTTTGGATCTGGCCTGTTGGGTGAAGAGTTGAAAACAAAAACATGACTTCTGGAACTTCCTCTAGTTTTGTTGGTGATCCTTGCATGATGTTTACATACTTTATCACAAATGAGGATGATTAGATCCAATATTTGTCAAATACACAGATGTTTTCATGTAGCAACAGAGACACTTTTCATTCAGTTCTTAATGGAGAAGCTGCTCTCGAATTGGTCTCGTGGTACTTTGATGCCATACGTCACAAATTATATTTCCATACATGTTTTGGGATATCGCACTGAAGAAACATTGGTTGAAAATGACAAGATGTGTATAAAATCTCAGTTACTCTGTGAAATGCTTCATATTAAGTCATTGTGTCTTATTTCTATTGCCTCGTACCCCGTCTGTCCTGCCTCCAACTCAACTCCATTGGTTGAAACAAAAATGTGACGCTTTATCATGTAGGCAGTTTCAACATGTATTTCTTCTCTGGATTTCTTCCATCAAATAAACGCTCAGGGGGGCTTGTTCCTTAATGTGGGTCTAATTGTCTCAAAACACCATGTTTTTGCCTTGATGACATATCGAAAAAGAAAACTGACAAATATGTGAGAAGAGCTTTTTTAACAAATGTTATTAAATATACAGTCTCCACCATTGACTAGTTTGTAAGATGTAAATATGCAAATGCGTGTCCATAAGAAGTACAATATATGTAGACAGAGTAGTATTTAAAAAGTGCTCTGGTAAACACATGCATCATTGCACTACATACAGTGCCTTGCAAAAGTATTCATACCCCTTCATTTTTTTCACATTTTGTTTTGTTGCAGCATTATGTTAAACTGCTTTAAATGAGTTTCTCCCCACATCAATTTACACTCCATACACCATAATAATGACAAAGCAAAACCCAGATTTGCAAATTGCAAACTGAAATAAGTAGATTGCATAAGTATTCATACCCTTAACTCAGTACATAGTTGAAGCACCTTTACAGCCTCAAGTCTTTTTGGGTCTGATGTGACAAGCTTTGCACATCTGCATTTGGCAATTATCTGCCATTCTTTGCCTCAGCTTTTCACCTCTCCATCTCTGTCAGCTTGGATTTTCTAGAGTCCTAGTTGTTCCAATCGTCTTCCATTATGGAGAATGCTTCTGTCAACCTTCAATGCAGCAGATTTGTTTCTGAACTCTTCCCTAGATCATCGCCTTAACGCAAGTCTGTCACTGAGCTCTACAGGCAGTTATCTCGACCTCAGGACTTGGTTTTTGCTCTGATATGCATTTTCAGCTGTTAGACCTTTTCTGAGAGGTGTGTGCCTTTCTAAATCAGACTCATTCAAATGAATTTGCCACAGTTTAACTCAAGTGTAGGAACATCTAGAAGCAATATGAATGCTCCTGAGCTACATTTCAAGTGTCCCAGAATACTTATGAATACTTATGCAACGGGATCTTTTCAGTTTTTATTTTTAATAAATTTGCACAAATCTTAAAAACATATCTTTTGCTTTGCCATTATGGAGTAGGGAGTGTAGATTTATGTGGGAAAAAAAAGTAATTTAAAGTAGATTAACATAAGGCAGCAACATAACAAAATGTGAAAAAAATGAAGGGGTATGAATAATTTCGCAAGGCACTGTATGTGTACAAGGTATTTTTGGATCGAAACTGGAAAATTCTTTCAGCTAAAAACTGCAAGAAGTGAACTAAAGTCCTTCTGTTTACATGCGGTGACTACAGACCAATCACAGGCTGCTAGAAATTCCTGGAGTAAGAGCTCAAAAGGCTCCTCAAAATGGCAAAAGTGAACTATAAAATTTCCTCAAAAAGTTGATAGCCCTAGCAAAATCACCTTATGAAAGGTCACTAAGTGAATTGATATTTAACAAGACATTCTTTTGTTCCTCCACGCTGTTTATCGGCTGACAATGTGATGCTAATATCTGGTGAAGTGGTGACTTTCACAGATATTAATGGTGCATTTAAGCGAAAACCGATGGATTGGAGCAAGATTTGCAGCGAGAGGATTCGACTTAATATTGAGCCATTGTTCTTCACCAAAGCGAAGGCTTAGAAGTCCTCCGAGGCGGCGTTTTAATCAACTCTCTTTCTGTTGGCTATAGCAGCTATGGGACCTCAGCTATACGCCGGCAGCCAATGACCCCGCAGTCGCCAATGACAAAACGTGGGCTCTATCTCCAGCGTACGGTGAGCGCCCCTCCAAACACAAAGCCACCCAGGAACACAGGAGCCCAAAGAGCCGCTCCACACGCCACGATCTGGATGAAAATCACCACGTTAACCATCCGCTTCATACCCCTGCGCGTGGGGCAAGCAAACGGTGCGGGGTGGCTGTGGGGCATTCAGGGCATTCTTAAAATTAAAAGTTATAGTCTATTAGCCTGCGTTTGGTAGCTGAGCACGCACCCATGCCTAGCGTGGCCACTAATGGGAAAAGATGTGTGGAAGTGTATGATTTATGGGTGCATGCGAGCAGGGGTGGAATAATTTGGTGCAGAACGGGTACTTACTGAACGGCAACAACTCGGCTACTTATCCGTACTTTCTGGTGATAAATTAGCTCTTGCTTAAAGTGGCCCAGGACCCATTTTTCATTTTGATTACTACACTTGATATCTCTTTCTTTTGCACTCTTTCTATGTCAGCAATGGTCCTTAGCATTTTTTGTGTATCAAGGCAGTGTGTTTAAGTAAACCCTCTCTCTGCTTCACTCAACCTCGTTTTTTATCAAAGTCCCTATGTAGGGCTCTTCTTTAATCTCTCTCTATCCAGGTGCTGCTGTGTCTCACCGTCCGGCTTTACAGCAATCGTTCACCTGAAAATAACACTTCTGTCACTGTGACCTCATGTCATCACAAACCTATATGCTGGCATTTCATGTGCTACACAAGAGGAGTAATGTTGAATCATCTTTATGAACAAGAAAGGGAATCTTTATAAATCTAATACTTTGCTTCTTTTATCAATCTGATTTTATATTCTGAAAGTTTTGTTTATATGAATTTTACATGTGATTGTTTTGCCTTGATGATATATGGAAACCAAAAATATGTCAGAAGAGCTGCTTTCAGCAAATGTTCAGTAAATATGCATCCTCCTCTACTGGTCAGTAAGACATAAATACACACCTATGCACATTTGTAATAAGTAAATATACGCAAAATATTTTTGAATCCGATCGAGAATATAGTTGTAGTCAAATGTTTTCATTTTTTCAGTGGATTGGATGATTGCAGGTCTTTCAATCTGATTGAAATTTCATTCAGATCAAGCTAAGTCGGACTGATTGAGGTATTTACATGAAGGATTTTCAATCTGATTGAGCCATCAGTCCAATTACTAACGGATTATGTGGGCTCATGTGATTGTAGCTTATGATAGTTCATGGTAACCAGGGAGGTGTTTCATAAACCAAGTTTACCAAATAAATCAGGCTTATTTCAGTTAGTCTGATTTATTTTAAGCCAAATCAAGTGACAATAAGTCAGACTAACTGAAATAAGCCGGACTTATTTGGTAAACGTGTTTTATGGAACACCCCCCTGGTTTGTCAAGCTCAAAAATGGACCAAAAAAAAAGTAGGGATGCACTGATGTATCAGGAAATAATTGGTATCAGCCGATAAAAGCAATTATCTGCAACCTCAGCCATGTCTGATTGTTTAAACAAACAATGATCAGGGCCGAATATTTCCAGTCAATCAAAAGGCAGCGGCAAAGCATATCAGACAGCAATTTAGGGCTGTCCAGGTTAAAGCAAGATCAATGCATTAACACAGCACTGTTATCGCAGGTTCTAGTTGACACTATTGATCACTCGTAGTTCAAAACAGGGTTGCCAGATCTGTGGTTTTCCCTTCACCACACATTATCTGTAATGCGCCTCCAGTCCAATAATCACAATAAGATTGGTGCTTTGTTACTTCTAATAAGAAACAAAGACTCAGCTTTCAAATCATGTACATTTTATCACAAAATTCAAACAATATATGCTGTTTTGACACTTGTAAATGTGGCATGAAAGATTGCCAGAGTCTCTTCCGAAGTTATAGCACAAAATAAACATGAATGAACATCAGAAGGTATGTTGAAAGATACAGTACAACTTACCTAAATGAATAATGTGTCATATAATCGCTCAATCAACGTTTTAACCGCAAGAAAGGCGTCAGAAAAAGCAGCTTTTCGAACAATATCACCTAACGTTGCATTAGGTATTTAGCTATAAAAACACTAGAGTGAGATGAATTACTGTTAATTATATATGTATGTTTGAATAAATCTCTCATGAAGATATGTTTTTATGAAAACTACCTTGCAATTGAGTTGTATAGAAATGTTTTTTATTTGAGTGTGATAAATAGCATTATATTCAATAAATAGCATTGAGTATAGTAGTGTTATTGTTCACTTTAACCTTTAATGTACCAAATTAGAAGATTCCCTTTTTTTTTCTTAAGAAAACCAAATTATCGGTATCGACATTGGCAGATATTATTCTGTATAATCGGCTATCGGTAATAACTTTTAATTTCATATTCATAACTTCTATGGATGTTTTTTCCCTTTTAAACCCTTATGAAATTGTAGTACAGTTTAGAATACTTTTTGTACTTTTTATTGTTTTAAAGTAAAGTAAAATATATTGTATAATTTAAAATATATTATCTGCAAGCACTTTTTTAAATTAATAAATTACATTTTAAGTACACTACATGTGCACATTTAATAGAATTAAGCATGCAAGTTTTTTACAAAAAGCCTTTTCTCTGACTATCATTGCATAAAATAAGCAGCATGAATATCTTTTAAAATGTGTCTTTAATGTTCCATGGAAAAAAGCAAGCAGTATATGGTTTGCCATGACATGAGGGCATGCAAATAGTGACAAGTTTCCATTGTCCAGGTGAACTACTCATTGAATTCAGTTGTGTTGCAGTCCAGCAGATCTCCAGTCATTTTGTTCCTGCATATCAAAAGCTCTGTGGTTTGGCTCATTCACTGTCGGCTGCTTGTCCAGCTGCCAGAAGACTGGAGCCCTGTCAGTCAGCCGCGACCCCGGCCGGGACCTTCCCCTACTGGGACAATGTTGCCATTGATCCTGGCTTGGCTGGAGTGACAGGACGCCGCCTCCGTCAGGGAAATAAGCAGGTAAAATATTAAGTTATGGGGGCAGGTTTCAATCAATAAGCGGGCCTGTGACTGAGGTGGGCTCTGAGGTTATTTGCCCCGCTAGAGGACCCTCATAATGCAATTGAGGGATTTGAAACACAAGTGGATCTGGTCCAAAGCACCACAGACATCGGCCGTCCATCCAGACCTGACTGGAAGCTCACAGATTTCACCAAGTGGCCAATGTTGTTACTGAGCAGATCCTGTGGCCTGTGTTCCAGTACAGAATAAACAAATACAACAGATGAACGGGGTAATGGGAAAATTCCAACAGAAGGCCCTGGAAAGTGACCAGTCACTGGAAGCCTAGGGTTGTTAATGTTATCTAAAACTACAACTTCAAAACAAAAAAAATAAAATAAATACCGCACACTATCCACAGTTGATAATGTATCAAAATATTTATTAACATTTTGGTCTGTGACCAGATGCCTGATGAAGGCCATGAACAGAGACTTTGTGAGTTAATATATATTTTGATACATTTGCAAGTGCAGATTGTGTACAAGATTTATTTATTTTTGAAGTTTGACCTTTTTTGGTCGTTTTTCCTACAAAAACTAGGGGTTTTTTTCATTATTTGAAATAAAGCCAAAATAAAATGATGAAAAACTTAAACTTAGAAAAACTTACTGTTAGATGGCTAGATGAAAACAACAAAAAAACTTAGATATGTTGCATTGGAAATTGACAGATATTAAAAAAAAAGTGAAAAGATATTATTTTAATTTTTTTTTTTTAAATTACTAAAACTAATGGAAATAAAAAAAATAGAAATATTAATAACAAAATAAAAAAGACAAAAAGTACATAAAATTACTAAAACTGAAATTCTAAATATTAATTAAATATTCTAAAAGCGTATAAATAATACTAAAATATAATATTTAAAAAAACAAAAGATTTTTCTTTTTAAAAACAAAGATTATTCAATTATGTTTTACAAGAAAATACTATTCAGAATTGGGAGAAATGCTTTTGCAATTGTGAGAGAAAAAAAATCTGAATTAGGAAATACAAAGTCACAATGACCTTTTTTTTACATTGTGGAAAAATAAAATAAAAAACTGCATGAAGTAAAGTACAATTTCAAGAAGAAAAAATTGCATGATGTAAACCCAGAATTTTGAAGAAAAGAAATGCCTTTTATTACCATTACCTTTTAATGCAATTTTCAGTGTGTTGCTTGCTGTTTCTAGCAATTGTTACATTTTCTAAGTGAAATTTGTTTTAAAGTAAACAATTTGATAAGCAAATCAATTTTAAGACAGCAAAATAAACACTTAGTACAATATTTTGGTGCAAATGCTGTCTCAGCATCCAGGGTGTGAACATTTTGTTTTATGCAATGCATCATTAACACTTAATTACTAATTTAGTGTTAAATTAAATCTAGTTCCTTTGAAGGAAAATAAAGTGCTCTGTGCAGCCAGCACAAGAATGGCGAACAATACAGACCTGGCAGTCATTAGTCATTAGGTTGGCCTCTGGGACAGGAGTCAAGACAACCCTGGCCTTTCCAGACCCCTGCATGTCAGGTGAGGCCACCGCTTCCTGTTAGTCCCAGCAGGACAAGTGAGACGGGCCCGGGACGAGCTCCTGAGGCGCTGACGAACGCCTATCTGCCGTAGAGCCCACCCTGCGCCGCTGATAAAATGTTAATGTAATTAACAGATAATGACTGTTGTTTTTAGCTGTCGATAAAGGATCAGACTCCCGCAAAGTCACATTCAGATATCTGCCAGCCATTGTTGGATTCAATTATTTCCCAAACACTCCCCCTCACCTGTCTTCATCGGCCACGTCGCCTCCTACCTGTCTGTCTTTGTCTGTCCTCCTCTAAAGCTGACAGACAGCCGACGTCGTTGACAACAGAAGAGACGATTCGCTGCTGAGCGGAGGATACTTTAAAAAAAATTGAGGACATTTGCTCATTTGGAACATCTTGCAATGTCATCAATAGTGCTGATCATCTGGATTATGTAATCAGATTACAAAAGAAAGCACTTGTAATATGTTTTGAAAGACTCATTATTAGATTACTATTAGGTACCCTGGCCTTTGATATTATTTTCCTCTAAACCACTAGATGGCAGAAAAGCGTCCAAAACATCCGCTTTTTAACATGCATGTGCAAAATTGTTTGATCCTTGATGCAAAGCCGATTCTGCGCCTAATTGATCTAATACTTGATGTTTTTTTTTTTTTTTTCAAATGTTTTAGATAAGGAATCACTAAAATGATCACCTAATGATTTTCAGTTTTGTTTAAGATAATTAAAACAGAAAATGAATACGTAACATTATGTTATTTGGGGTAAAAAGCACCCAGCTGTTGGGGCTAAAAGGCACAATAATACGATGATAATTAATAGAAGGCTGACTTTTCCATTTGTTGACATGACATTGTTAGATTCAGATGATTACAGAATTTTATTTCAATCCATAAAACATTTAAAAACAAAAAAGCAAGCTCTTATGCCTTAAAGCTCTCTAAACTTTTGTCAGCTTATATGGATTGACCCATCTGAATGTAATTTAATTTGTGTTATAATATTAGTTAATGTTTTATTTTATTTTATTTATTATTATTATTGTACTATATGGTTTGGATGTATTGTTAAATGTGTTTAGCAATGGAAAATTACGATGCCTGTTTGTTGTTTGAAGGTTTAATAAAATAAAAAAAAAATTTAAATGATAATTCGGATGGTAAATATCATTTATTATGTTGGGTGTCCATCTTAGAGATAATCACCAGGTTTAGAAGGAAACTTCATATTTAAAAACATGCTATTAATCATATATAATTTGTTGTTACTACTGTTAATCTATATTAAATTATTATGGGATCTCCCTTAAAATAGTTTTATATTAACATAGTTTAATGACAGTATATTGTTATTGAACAAAATCAATTACTTTATTTATCAAAATAAGCAGAAAATAGTACAAACTTTGTTAAAGTCATTGTTTTGAAAAGTATTAACTAAAAAAAAAGTATGTGTATCAATACTATGTGCCTTTTGCCCCCCTTGCCACCTCAAACATTTATGAGATCTTTAAACAAAATAAACGACTTCTATGAATTATTTTTACTCAAAATGGGTCTCCATAAATGTTCAATACAAACGTATGCATTTTTCTGCAATCATACACTTTGGGCTCAGAGAAAAGCGCTTTTTTTTCTTAGGGGGTGGCTTTAGCCCCATTGTACCCTACTGTTTAATGATTACATGAATACATATTCACACAATGGCATTACATTGTTCTAAGGAACATTTGCTCACCATGTAATTTGGAGTCAGTAACAGACTACAATTTGTAAGGAATTGGGTGTGATGTACTTAAATAGCTCTGGTGGTGTGCAATGACTGCTGGGTATTTTTACCCTTTCACTTAATTCACTGAAGTGATATATGGATGTACTGTACACTTGTTCCCTATGTAGTGCCCTTCAAACTATAAACACCCACTGTATGGAACTGAATGTGGTTGAATATCCTCTGAAGGCCACTTGGCAGGGCGCTAGCGAGGGATTGGAACGCATCCCTTGAGTCGGGCCGCTAGTTAACTCCTGCAGTCCCAGCAGTGTTTCAGCTGGAGCCGTGCTCATAAATCATACGATCGAAGTAGGCAGCCGCAGACACCCCTCTCACCTCGGACACGGACAGGGACGCGAGGCGCAAACAAGACAAATGTATTTATTTTGAACAGGAAACCACGCGGGGTCTATCAGGACGAGGGAAGTGCGGCCAGTGGCGCGGCTTTATTTGTACCGCTGTATTTTAATAAGCATCAAACCCAAACAAGATTAGGTGCTTCCAGTTTACAAAATGTCAAGGAAGGCAGCGCTATCAGTCATAATAAATGGGCTCATGCAAACAGTCGGGTCTTTACCATGCATAACAGTGTGTTTGGAGAGCATTGTGCAGATGCTAGGCGCTGATATGCAATTATTCTAAAGAGTATCAAAATCCGAGCGCCAGCCGGACGTTGCGCCACTGAGGCCCTGAGAGCTGCATTTGTCTTCGCCGCTCAGGAGGAACACGGCCGCTAAGAAAAGAACGATCCAGGAATAATAATCATGGCTGCATTTTATGTGTGTATCAGACTGGACTGAACTGAAGAAAATCATTCATGATTTAAAATATGCATTCAGACTGTTAAAGGGGTAGTTCATCCAAAAATTACAATTCTGTCATTAATTTCTCACCCTCATGTCGTTACAAAACTTGTACACTGCAAAAATGCTTTTCTTACTTAGATTTTTTGTCTTGTTTCCAGCCAAAATATCTAAAAATTCTTAAATCAAGAAAGATTTTCTAGACAAGTAAAATTCATTTTTTGGTTTAAAAAAAAAAAAAGTCAAAATTAAGTGCATTTTTGCTTGAAACAAGCAACAAATCTGCCAATGGAGAAAAATAATCTTGTTTTCCGTTTGAAATAACTTTTTCCTGTTTGAATTAATTTTTACTTGTTTTTTTTTTTTCTGAAAACCAGAAAATAATTTTTACTTGTCTAGAAAATCCTACTTGATTTAAGAATTTTTAGATATTTTGGCTGGAAACAAGACAGAAATCTAAGTAAGAAAAGCATTTGTTGCAGTGTAAGACAACGACAAGAACAATTGAGATATTTTTGAGGAAATCTAAGAGCTTTCCAACCCTCCAACTGGCATGTTCAAGGCTCAGAAAGAAAATAATGACATTGAAATAACAGTCCATGCGACATCAGTGGTTCAACCGTGATGTTATGAAGCTATATAAAAATACTTTTTGTGTACAAAGAACACAAAAATAACTTTATTTAACAATGTCTTCTCTTTGTCAGTCTCCGTGGAAAATTGGAAAATTAACAAGAGTGAAACTAAATTTTTTTCAGTGAAATGTTTTTAAATTGATCTCTGAAAAACCCTTACTGCTCAAACACTGATTATACATGTCTTAAAGGCAGAATATGTCAGATTTTTTTTAGTAAAATATCCAAAAACCACTATCAGTGTTCTATATTTTGCTGACTTGTGAACTTACATTATCCCAAATGATTCAAAGAATGTTTAAATCCAGAGAAAAAAAGCTATCTTTAATTAGTGTAATGGTCTGTGTCATTGTGTCGCCTGCCAATGACGTTATACACCCTGATTTTCAGGTTTTATTTTGAAGAAAACATGGAAAACCCAAAAGACTTCAATATGTAATGCATTTTATTAGACAGGTGAGGAACACACAGTGTTGCATTATAACAGAAATTTCAACACACTCAAATGTATCTAGTGTGATAAAACAGCACTGCTTTTTCACATATGCTTGACCGGAAGAAGCGGAAGCGGTCGACTGTGGCATAATAAAAGCTCAGCTGCTTTAGATGCTGCAATTGCTCCAGCGGCCTCATTTCGCTTCCACAACTTTCATCCCCACCCTGCTTCATTCTACACTGATCTAAATATGTCTTTAATACATTAGCTCATCCATGGACTTGGTTATGATTCGACACTCATATCACAGCGTCATCCAACTACACATTTGGTTCTTTGTTTGTTTTAAATATGCGCCATCTAGTGGCGAAAACGTACATATTGTGCATTTAAAGCTGAACTATTATGCCCCTCTGTTGTTTATCTCTTTACCCATTAATGCATTTGTTCACCCTGCAGTGTTGGGAAAGTTCATTTTCTACATGAACTAGTTCAAAGTTCAGTTCACACATTTTAAAATGAACTAGTTCAGTTCATAGTTCATAATTCAAATTTTTTGAACTAAGTTCGCAGGTTCCAAAATGAACTAGTTCATAGTTCTTTTATTTTTACGCGGAGTTGCTTCTTGAGACCCGACGGGCACAGTTTACACAAAAAGGTAAGATTTTTCCCACCTGGATCATCACTGACCTTTTCAAAAAATTATTTTAAGTGGACATATGAAGTTTCATTCATCATTGAGACAGAAGTAGTGCCGCTGCCTTCATCGGATTTTGCCTCTATTCATTTTTCGCAATTTGATGACGCATGCGCGGTGCGACTCTGTGGCGGCTGGTGTTGCCAGATCTGGTCTTTTCCCCTATATAATAAGGCCCGTTGTAGATTGTGGTGTAGCGGTTGTAGCCTAGATATTGTGCAGTCAGTGGTTATAGCCGGGATTTTGCCTGGCTCCATAGAAATCTGGCACTCTTTAGAACAAAATTGAACTACGAGAGAACGACGTTCATAAACGCCAGAATGAGCGCGTTCACGTTCACGTTCATCAGGCAGATATACAGCACGTTCAGTTCACGTTCACCCAGAATATGAACGAGTTCATGAACGATCGTTCAATGAACTCGTTCAGGCACAACACTGTCACCCTGTCATTTTGTTGTCCACACTGTCATTTTCATCATTTAGGAAAATAAATTATTTGAACAAGTTAGCAAAACCTTTTGTGTGATTTCTTTATAAAGAAACGAGGGTCATCTTTGTCATTGATTTTATTTAGAAAAGAAAGGGCAACTTTCACATTTTTATAGGGAAATAATATGTTGCAGTATTTTAGATTTTTCAATACACTTTTTCCACTAAGTAAAAAAATCTTTCTAAAAATCATACATTTTATAATCGCCATGTAATGAAAATGTATATAATCTACTTTGAATTTGTCCATGACAGGGTGGACATATTTTATGGTTTGCTCAAAAATTGTCTGCTTGCAGTTATTTCATAAAATGTAAAAAGTGACCAATATGCATTTCTAACAGCATATGGTCTCCTTAATACAACAAATAGGAAGTTTAATAGAAAATCTCATAATTTTATTTTGAAAATTGTGTGATCTCAAAGGCACTTTTTTTTGTGATATTGACCTTCAAACACCTTATAAAAGTGATTTTTGCATTATAGGTCTCCTTTAAATGATTAATATTAGTCCAGGTTCAACTCAACATTTAAAAAAAAAAGTGACATGTTTACAGCAATGCACCTGACATTATAGTGCCATATTCACATTTATTTTGTGGACCTAGTTCCATCGCACAGCAATTGCAAGTTGTATTTGTGCACTACAGGTGCCTAATTTTCATTTGTGGGTGTCTTAAGAATAAATGCAACTTTATTTTCCAGAGTTCCAACCATTTGAAGGAAAAAAGCTTATGCAATTACAGCTAAATGAAGTGTTAATTAAATCAAGAGTGATGAACACACAAAGGGGCGTCGGGGTGAATATGTGTTATGATTGTATATATATAGAACATGATTTGATCACTGACACTAATAACAATCCAAAAAGACCCTTACAGATGTCCATCATCCCAAAATCAGTCACCTGTCCCGTGTGACACACCTGAGAGAGATGGATTCTGCTACCAATCAGAGGTGAGTGGCACTTTCGTCCTCTAGTAAAATCAAGCATATCCGTCCCTCGGGTCGAGCTTAATTGCCATGCAGAGGAGAGGAGAGAGCCTGTCACACTTGACCTTGCCTGACATTAGAGTACTGTATATCTGCAATGTTAAATAATGAGGATATCACAGAATCAGGCGCTCAGGTATGAACAGGGTTTACTAAAATAAAGAAAGAACGGAATGCACGCCAAAGTAATGAACACAAAATCATTCATCAATTAGACCGCTGCGTCCGCCCACCCGGGCTCCGTCCCCGACCACTGAACAGCAATAACCCGGATTGGCCTCCATATTTATATAAATCTTCCCAAAGTGCCGTGTATAGGATAATGGGGGTCATTCACAATGGCTTTCAGGAGGTTTGTACCTTTCAAGGGCTCAAACGAGACCCATCATCCTCTCTTACAGAAGGCTTTTCTTGCTGTACGTGCGCTGTTCACTAAGGAAGACGTATTGACCAGTCCGGGGCAAAAGGTGACACACTAAAAACACTCTTGTAGATCAGAACATGAAGTGCTGTTCACAATGCATTGAACTAATGTGGAGTATTTCTAAGTGAAATAGTATTTTTTTTTTCTTTTTTTTAAGGAGGCTGGGATTTAATAAACATTTTTTCTTATTGCTTTTAAACTGTCGAGTTCAATAAATCCATATAATATTTGTCAGTACAACTGTTTTCAACATTGATGATAATAAAGGACATTTTAACATGCATTCACATGGAAAACACTTTTTTAAAATGGTAATAATATTTCACAATATTACTGTTTTTACTGTATTTTTTTAATCAAATAAATGCAGCCTTGTTGAGCATAAGAGACTTCTTTCAAAGACATTTTAAAAATCTTAATTATTCCAAACCTCAAAAATAACCACCAAACAAGAAAGGCCTCGATTTTATGCTGACAATGGGAATAAAAGCAGTACACACACATAAAAATACAACAGATACAACAGACAGAGAATACTGAACATTCACAGCTCATGTTCAAATTGATTTCCTGTGTCCTTAAGTCAATGTCTTCTTGCTTTGTTTCAATAGTTCGCCTGTTTGACCTTTCCTTCTCATCTTCTTTTGGCTGAATTTACGTCTTAGTGTTTGTCTCTGGCCTTTTCAACTTGCTGTGTCCAACCCTGTTCACATTACACGTCCCAACAAACTAAACAACTGCTCCAATGATGACAAACCAATCATATATAGATGTAGAAATAAAACACCTAAACTTTTGAGTGAACTTGGAGGACACTGTAACTATACATACAGGTTGTGTTGACATTTTTTTTAAAGGCAACCTATGAAAAACCATTAAATAGAAAAAAACAATGTTAGTCTTAGAAGGTATAATGGCACTACTTCACTTAAATAATACTTCCTCAAATCTTGGAGGGCCAATGCACTGCAGAGCTCCAACCCTGATCAAACTCACCTAGCTGTGATTCTCTAATGATCCTGAAGACCTTAATTAGCATGCTCAGGTGTGTTTGATTAGGGTTAGAGCTAAACTCTGCATAAAAATGGATCTTCTGGGCCAGATTTGAGGATGCCTGACTTAAATTCTTATAAAAGATGCACTGAAATGATTTCATATGTTTTTATATACAGTATTTGCCTCAAACAAACTTATCATTGAATGGAGACACATTGTTTGCTTTACATAAAAAACTAGAACATGCACCGTCATGCAAAAGTAAGTCTAGTGGAGTACCATCATGGCATTGCTTTTGTTGCATGCAACCTCACAATCTTGCAGACAACTTAAACCGGCTTTAAGCCAAAGTACACATCAGTTTTGATGTAAACAATTATAATGCATGTACAGCTAGTGTTGGTGCACAAATACAGATGTTTGACACATGCTAACTAGAAAGTTCTCTGCACTATTTTTTTCTACAAGTTATGAGTGAGAAAAACCTCTTTTAACAAAATTTTAAAATAATTTCGGTACGAAACCAGCACAAGTGTTTTTAGAACTGTAGAATGTGTTCGGTAGAGGATTTTCTAAATAATTCAGGCCACTGAATTGTAGACCAGTTGAAGTTTATGAAGACATTTAGAAGGAAGACCAAGGGAGAAGAGCATTGCGATAAACAAAAAGTGATGTAACCAATGCATTTATGAGAATGGCAGTGTTCATTGCTAGAGAGGGATGATGAAGGTCAATGTTGTGTAAATGAAAATATGCTGATATTGATATGAGTGATATTATTTACATGGGCTTCACAGGATAAGATGCTATCAAATATGACACCTCGACTCTTAATCTGTGAAGGAGAAACTAAGATTTTGCCAAATTAGATTTGGTGCCTACAAAGAAGATTTTTGTTTTACCACTGTTTAATTTAAGAACATTAGAAGTAGGCTTAGAATTCAGGTAGAGCTGGGTGTCATCAGCATAGAAGTGAGAATGAACACCATGCTCAAGGAGGGCCGAAAACTGAGCCTTGGGGAACACCAGTGATAACTTGAGGTGACTTGAGACTAAAAATTTGAGTGCAAAATGAAATTTGAACCTTGTCCTGGAATTAATTTTTTTGGTTACTGTGAACAGTGAAGCCCCGCCTTCTTTGATTTAATTGGCCATCATTTTGACATTGACTTTTAGACTGCTGAGGCAGATATTGGTTATTATTGTTAAAAATAACATTTAAATTTAAAGTATATATAAATGTACTTGAAATAAAATACTGTAAATGTTAAATGAAATACATATTTTTTAAAAATCACTGATTTTATTTCAGCTAGTTGCCAAGGCAACATTTCTTATTTTCATTTAGTTAAACTTGCAATGCTAAAATAACTAAAACTGAAATATATTAATGAGAACTATAAAAACATATTTTTGAAAGAAAAAAAAAGACAAAGAAACAAGTCAATTACTAAAATTTAAAAAAAAAAATCTCAATACAGTCTATCAATGAGACTGAAATTACACATAGGCTTTTAAAACATTACTTTTTGTCATCCTATAAACAAACAGATATGATTTCTACCCATGAAGAGTGATTCAAACCACTCACTTATGAGGTTTTATTTCTGCCTCAGAAAGCAGCTGCTAAGCAGGCAGTGGACAGCCAGTTTAAAGGCTATTTTTATTAAATCATTGACAAACTTTTTATGCAAAGATGGCAAATTTATTCACAGCACTAATGTTTCTGCAGTCCACTTTGGTTTCTGTTTATTTCGCCGGCATCTGTTCAGCTCTCAGTGTCACAACAGTCTGTCAGACGCAGCCTCACGCTGAGCTAATTGTTAATGGGAAGCTGTGTTTTTATCTCCCATTAACCACGCCTCTAATGACAGACAGCGAGACAGCTACACGTGTCTGACCTCTGCCACTCGAGCTGCTGTCTGTCAGCGCAACCAACATGTGGAGCGTCACCAGTCATGGAGGTGTTCGCAAGTTAACCATCACTAGACTTGCTCATTATTATTGGTACATTTTTTTAGGTGATGACTTAGGATTTGGAATTGTTCACCAAAAAATTACAATTACCACATGCCCTTATCCTCACCCTCAAGCCATCCTAGGTGCATATGACTTTCTTCTTTCAGACGAATACAATCAGAGTTATATATATAAAAAAAAAAATGTCCTGGCTCTTCCAAGCTTTATAATGGCAGTCAGGCCCGGATTGGCTAATCGGGAGCACATGGAGAATTCCCGTTGGGCCGGTCTGTTTTTTTTGGCCGCGAGGGCCAGTACTGTCATGCCACTGTGGTTGAAATATGGATGCCCGTATTTAAGGCATCAAAGAAGCGTCCCATATGAAAACTATAACACAGTTTGTCCTGTATTCGCAGGCATATGCCATATGACTACCAGACCATATGAATAACAAATTCTAAAATGGTTATTAATCATTATTTTGCACTAATTATTGTTTTATTTGTGAACTAGCCATTTGAGGAAGGGTTTAAGACCAAGCGGAATCCTCTGCCAGCTGTTCCCGCTTCACAGCAAGTGGGAATCGCACCTTCTACTGTCCAGTTCAGTTTTGGCGAATGCAACTTATTGTTCATGAGACCAATATTTAGCAAGGCAGGAAACCATTTAATCTACATTCACTTTTGTAAGTTAATGCTGTTAAATAAAGGGGGATTAACTTCTAGTGCATTCTTAAACTTGGACTTCATTATATTAAGTAGAAATCCAAGCGCCAGAAGCAGCTCACACTCTCTAAGTTTTCTTTAATTAAAAAAAATATGCATTTTCATTCATTCACATGCTGTATGGTTGCAATAATAGCCTATTTTAGTTAAAATAGTTAAGTGCCATTTTTAAATTCCTAAATTACTACACTACTAGTGCAGTCTATAATTCTATAATAGTAAAATTTTCTCAGGCTGATCATTTTTTATTATTATTATCTTTAGAATAATTGTAGATAAATAGGTTAAGCAAACAGTACAAATATTGTGTTGGAGATATGCGAGCAAAAAGTCATAGATTAAAAAATGGACAATAGAAAGCTCAAAGGCAGCGCTGAAAATGCAACTTATTGTTCATGAGCCCAATATTTATCAAGGCAGGAAACCATTTAATCTACGGTTCACTATTGTAAGTTAATGCTGTTAAATAAAGGGGGATTAACTTCTAGTGCATTCTTAAACTTGGACTTCATTATATTAAGTAGAAAACCAAGCGCCAGAAGCAGCTCACACTCTCTAAGTTTTCTTTAATTAAAAAAAAAATATGCATTTTCATTCATTCACATGCTATATGGTTGCAATAATAGCTTATTGTAGTTAAAATAGTTAAGTGTCATTTTTTTAAAAGTAAATTCCTATTTTCTACACTACTAGTGCAGTCTATAATTCTATTATAGTAGAATAATTGTACATAACTGGGTTAAGCAAACAGTACAAATATTGTGTTGGAGATATGCGAGCAAAAAGTAATAGATTAAAAACGGACAATAAAAAGCTCAGAGGCAGCGCTGAAAAGGCCAGTATGAAAAAAAGGCCATTAAAACAAAATAAACAAAGCTGTAGAAAAATACAATAAATCACAAGGCTGTATAGAACAGTGCACTACTGCAGACTTATATACTGATGTTTTAATTACATTATTGCAATAGCTATAGTCAATCGTGAATCAAGTGGGCCGGTCCAAGGCATGAAACACCGGGGCGAAAATGAGTCCCACTCTGGACCTAATGGCAGTGAATGGCTGTTGAGATGTTGAAGCAAAATAAACTGCATCTATCCATCATAAAATGTGCTCCACACAACTGCAGTTGGTCAGTAAAGGCCTTCTGAAGTGAACTAATGCATTTGTGTTAAAATGCATATTTAAAACTATATCAACTGTTACCTCCGCAAACTCTCGTACAAGCATTTCCAAGAAAGTGCTGTTCCAGCGGATGAGGTGAACATGGAGAGAGCAAATCAAAAATTAGCAGAAAAATGTCGGAGGATTTCGATAAAAGCCTAGAGGAGACTGGTTTCAATTCTTCAAGCTCTACAGAAGACAATAGTGTCATTATTCAGCTCAATTCAGATTCAATTCAAATGTATCACACAAATGCATTACACAATTGCATTGCATTAAATAAAAACAATGCATTTCTATCAGGTCTTGTGCTCTGTGGGAATCGAACCCATGACCTTGGCATTGCAAGTGCTGTGCTGTATAGTTTGAACTAAGGAATGCATTTGTCTATGTTTTACACTTTTACCATTGACACTTGTTAAATACAAATGGTACAATCTAAAGACGTGGTGCGCCAGGCGTCAACGTGGCCTTGTCAAACACATGTGCTAATATCTCGTCATAGGAGCCCCAATGATCCGTCGCACACGTCCCCCATCTGCCAGGACTTCATAGAGGGACGCAGATGGAGCTCTCCAGCTTTTCCATCCAACTGGAGCCAGAGCAAATGGAGGAGAACGCATGAGCACAGGTGAGAAGAAATCAGCCACGAGAACGTGTAGAACACAGCCGCTGCAGGGACTGGTGCGAAATGCAATCTTCTTCTTATAAACCACCGCTGCGGTTCATCTTATAAGGTGCTTTCATTTCGCTCTGCCAGGTGTAATCTCGCCAGTGCTCTCTGCAGCCACGGACGCAGAAAAACTAAAAGGAAAGGAAGCCCAAGGATGCGACACCGAGGTGAGAAAAACAGCGGCTGCCTCAGAAGGAAAAAGACATATAAGTTTAATAGTATCCTTTAACATCTCCTTAACCCGGCGCGCGGGACTCCCCTCGGCCCCCTCCAACCCGCGGCCCCGGGCGCCGCTCCCTCGAGGGCTGTTTGATTCTCCTGTCAGGGGGGCCGCAGGCGGCGGGCCGCTGATGAGCTGCTCAGGCCACCGTGAAATGCACCATAACCTGCCAGAGCGAGCGGCCCGGGTGAGATTGCCGTATTTACTTTTTAATCTGGCCGCCTTAATACACACGATAAAAACTTTGTCACATTAGATGGTGACAGATGGGCCCGGAGATGTTATTGCTGGTCCAGGGGCCGGGTAGAGAGGGAACGGCATTCGGGGGGATGGGTGAGAAAACGGCAGGAGGGAGGCGGCTGACCGCGCTCGGCCCAATCACGATAATTTTTCATCACTCCAATTACATTGTTGAGCGCGCTGCCGCACACACACAAACACACACACGCGGCGACGGCCATGCAGTTCACTGACATCAATAAGACAAAATGAGGTGCCCTCACGGGTGTCTCTTCTGCACAGTCTGTTTTCTCTTAAACGAGGCCTAGGCTGTGTTTGCAGTGGAATATAAATGCATTGGGAATGCATTTTTCAATTCCAATGCATTACTTTTTCATAGTTTTTCTATGTAAGCATGCACACGTTTGACCATGCGGTTGTGTCTTGCACATAAGCGTCACATTTTTAAAACGCATGTCAAATCAAGAGAATTTCAACTTCTACATGCTGCGCTGCTCATCAATGTCAGTTCCAAAAGAGTGGACCAATCAGAAGACCTGGAGGCGGGGCAAGCGGCACAAGCTTTTGTTTACATTAGAAAGTTATTATGTCAATCGTTTTTGCATCACATCTCAAGATGCTCATGTTCTGTGTTATGCTTTTTTTAAAAACCATTCCTGAGCATTTTTAGACACAAAGACTCATTTTGTGTGAACAGCCCCTTATACTGCATTCTTATGGAATGATACACATTTTTAAACAGCAGGATGCTTCATTGTTCAGGATTTCCACAGAATTTTTCCCATAATTACATTCTTTTGATTTTACCTTTCCTTTAGTGCGTAATATAGCTAAAGACAATCTGCAGAGTTACAAATCACAAAGTTAAGACTTGAGGCCAAACAATGTTCATTCCTCCAACAGAAAACACTGGCTCTGTATGGTTTGTAGTCCTGCCATTATATCTGACTTTTTTTCCATTATTTCCATAATGCCCACCTACTGGCTGCTTTGGTCCACCCTCAAAGAATATTTAAGTGATTTCGCTATTCAGTGATAACACTGTTTACACTGAAAGGGCAAAAAAAAAAAAAACTTTTTGAAAATTGCATAGACACCATTGATGTGAACCAGTATGAAAATGACACAATTATAGTGATCAAAATTATTATAGATATCAGTATTATCATTGTATCATTAAAATAAGCTGGAAATGTTCAAAAAGTACTTGCCGTAATGCAACTTATGTGTCACATTTTATCAGATAATGCCTCTGCAATTTCACAATGATACACCGTATGCAATCAATGTGCCATGAGATCTATTTCATGTTGATAGATTTTTTTAAGCATTTAAACAATATTTTAAAATTTAAATAGATACATTTAGACACATTGGGGGGGGGGGGGGACTAAATAAATAAAATGAACACAATCAAGTAATTCCAGCAAACAGCTCTGATGCCATTAACTCAAAAGGAAATCTGAAGAACTGAGGATCATTTTCAGTCATGTATTAGTACTGACTGAAATGAGAAGTTATTATTATCCAGTCTATAAGATTGATTTGTGTCTTAAAGGAATAGTTCACCCAAAGATGATAATTTGCTGAAAATGTGCTCACCCTCAGGCCATCATGAGATGTAGATGAGTTTATTTCTCCATCAGATTTGTAGAAATGTGTCATTCCATCACTGCCTCACCAATGGATCCCTTCCAGTGAATGGGTGCCGTCAGAATGAGAGTCCAAACAGCTGATAAAAACATTACAATAATTAAGATGGTTTTAACTTTAAACCATCACTTTTGGCTAAAATATCCATAGTCCATAATAACACTTGCTCCAGTTAAAAAGTCCATCTATTGTTGTCTCTCACATCAAAATCCAGCCACATATTTGTTTAGAGCCGTTTTGGACTATAAAAAGTGTTTCATCTGTTCAGATTTCTCTCCTGATTCAGACCAGACCACTTTTTCACAGAATTGTTTACTTGTGGATTATTGTGATGTTTTTATCAGCTGTTAGGATCTCATTCTGACGGCACCCATTCACTGCAGAGAATTCATTGGTGAGCAAGTGATGGAATTTTACACTTCTCCATAATTGATGAAGAACAAATTCATCTACATCTTGAAAGTGTGTACGTTTTCAGAGTAAAGTTTCATTTTTGAGTCAACTATTTAACAATTTTGACCCTGCTGGAATATGTTGTAACTACTCCACCTGGGCTAAACATTTGTTTAACATTTGTAAACATTTGTGCGATCAGCATATTGATATCAAATATCTTATTATATTAAAGCTGAAGTTGCAATTAACATGCAAAATAGACAATTCTGAATTTGCCTGTCAGGATAGTCGCTAGTAAAGGGTTTGAAACTGAGTTTGATCTTGTGGGGTTTAACATCGAGGTCAAGGGTTTGATTCTCAGGGAATGCAAGAACTGATCAAATGTGAACCTTGAATGCAATGTAAGTCACTTTGGATAAACGCTTCTGCCAAATGCATAAATGTATTTATTTATTTTTTTTGTAAACAAAGATTTGTGAAATCTGAATGCCGCTGTATTATTCCAACAGGAGCAGAGTGTTTATGCCCCATATGCATCCACAGCTGGCAATATAATCACTGAACATTTGTTTTTATTAATTCTTTCTTCATCTCAGGCCATTGCATTTCCCTCTGTCTGTCTCTCTGTGCCTCCGGCGCCCCGAGTTTACCAACTTTGATTCCCATTTCCCTGTCTTTAATTTTTGGCTAAATGTAATAAGCGGGTTTGTTTGTGAAATGAATGCGGTCGGTAATCAGGAGAGCGATGAACAGCTGCTGGGGCTGCGGCACATTGAACCATCGCCCCGGCTCTCCGGCTCTGTGTCGCTCTCTCCCAAGTGCCATGCTGGCGTAAGCCGCTAATGAAAAGAATGTAGTCACAGATCTCATTTTTCAGGCAATTCTTGTGTAAACGGGAGATTTTCCAGACTATGCGCTCTGCTGTGAAGGGGCTCCCATAAATCAAGCGGGCCTCCTCCTCCGCGACTGTGACGCCGCGCGCTGCTTGACACAGATGTGCGTCTCACACACACAATCCCAATGACTAGCACAGGCTCATGCAACAAACAGCAGCTGGAATAATCAGAGATGCTCAACTTTTTGTCTAAATGCTACATTTTTTGATGTTGAAATAGCTTCTCATATTCCAGGTGAATGTTTAGACCAAACTATAAGCAGTCCATCAGCTGGCTGATCTAAAGAGTGTAATTAAAGAGTGTAATCAAAATACTGTAGGCTATTTGGAAAAACATGCATCTACCAACTCCAAAATTGTACTGTACATTCAGTTCACGGCAGCAAGAAACACTTTCACACAAATTATGATTATCCATTAATAAAGACAATTCCTTGCACAATACTATGTTATCACCTCAACACACCTTTACTATAGTACATGATTTTTAAACCAATATAATTTGATGTTTGCTTCACATAACCAGCTTCATATGTATGACTTTTCTGATGTAGTGAACTTAGACATCTTACTTCCAAAGTTCCATGATAATATACTGTACTGTAATTAAATTTGTTTTTTATTTTAATAAAATACAGACTATTTTCAGTGATAGAAATATGATTTAAGAAGTTTAAGAGATAGTGTGCAAGTTTATTAAAAATGTTTAATCATAATAGGGATAGTGATGCTCACTTCCAATTTAGAAAATTCGCCCATTGCCACCAATGACATTACACAGAGTGTGGGTTTTACAGTGTTTTCTATGGAAAGTTCTTTCTATGGAATCTTCTTTCTATGGAAAAGTTGTTGACGTTTGGCTTTTTTAATTATCAGCATTGGCCATTAATTGAATTCTTTTTGACCTATAAGTGTTGAAATTGACTTTTATTTTGACAGCTTTGAGTACACCTGCATCTGATCACCGTTAGATGCCATATTAAATTTAATATTAATTTCTGTTATTCGTTTACCATCTTTATGTAACAGTTCTAATAAATGTTAGTGGTACACTCTTAAATATATAGGTTCCAAAAGAGTGTTTGCCATAGAAGAACCATTTTTGGTTCCCCAAAGAACCTTTCAGTGAACAGTTTCTATAAGAACCACTTTAAAGAACATTTTACAAATCCAAAGAACCTTTTTCGACTATAAAGAACCTTTTCTGCATTTGAAAGGTTCCATAGATGTTCAAGGTTCTTCATAAAACCATTGATGCCAATAAAGAACATTTATTTTTAAGAGTGTATATGAAAAGGTAGCATGTCTTTTTATTATGAGTAAGAGAAAGGCAAACACTATAATACTTTCTCATATGCCATCAGCATTCAAAAAATATGCATTTACATATTTTAAATAAGACTTTGAACATCTATTAAGTTTAATTCTACAAACCTCACAAACCTTAAAGAATACAGCTGTTACATCCTTTAAAGTGTGCATTTGTTTTCAAAAGTTCTATTTTTTTCATATTAATTGATTTTTAAAATATTTATTTCAAATTTAGTAGATATTGTGTAAAATGCATGTCCATTTCATTGCAGTGCTATTTATTATTTTAAAATTAAGTCCTATATTTTGGATTTTGGTCACCCTTGCCTAACGAACAGAGGAAACACAACGGTTTAACAAGGCTATGCAGAAACATGCTGAACATCAGCAACAGAAATGAACTCTAAAAGAACCTTCATCACATCCTCCCTACTAATACAACAACCTACACACACACACACACACACACACACACACACACACACACACTTACACACACAGCGCAGCCTTAGGCAAGGCAACCGGTCGGTGATGCCTGCCTGCCTGCATGCAAGCCACTGAAATGGGTCATTTTTTAATTAAATACAATATTAATTACTGCGAGCATCATTAACGATATGTGAGATTTGACTAATTAGTGTAATAGTTTTGGAGTCACGCTCATTAAATATGAAAATTACAGCGGTCTGAAGAATCGCTTTCGTGATCAATCTTGTATGGACAGAAGGGAAATGATTTAGAGAGGCGCTTTTATTGTACAATTATCTTCATTACAACTCTGCCATACTTGAAGAGAAAGAGAGAGAGAGGCAAGCGCCGAGGGGCCACGGCGGGAAGGGGCCCGCAGCGCTCAAATGCAATCGACTGCCTTTAACCAGACGAGACACGGCTTCGGTGATGGAGGCGCTCAGGATCGCTGTTTGGTGGAAATGACACGATGTGCGTGTGATGCCTTCAGTCACGCTTGTTTGGCCCAAGGTGCTGTTCTGATTGGCTGAACCAAGCGGTTTGGATTAACTCTCAATATGCCGTCAGTGTGAGCTAGAAATCTGCCAAAAACAAGCCTATGAAGTTCACATGACAAAAAAATTACAAAAGCACACCGCAAAATTACTAAAACTTCAACTAAAAGTAAAATTCAAACAGAAAATATGAGTTACAGCAATTAAAAAAAATTACAGGGGTCATTAAATAAAGAATTAAAATGTTCTTTGGTTATTCTGCAATACAACATACTGGAGTTTCAGAACTCAGAACTCCCCTGTTCAAAATATGAATTATTCTTTTCAACTCTTCTGAAACACAAGGCTTTGAAATCAGGGGAACTGTCACATCTAAAGTAAAAAGTGTTTTCATAGCCAATCAGAGCAGTGCTGTCTCCCAGCAGACACGCCCCTTCCAAACAGTGTTACTTTTAAAAGTAATGCATTACAATAATGTGCTACTTCCTAAAAAAGTAACTAATTGTGTTAGTTACTTTTAATGGAAAGTAATGTGTTGTGTTACTTTTTTTAATCTGGACTGTCCTTACATTGGTATACTGGGTATATTGTGGGTTTAAGTGCAGTCGCGGCTGGTGGAAAATATTTTAGATAGGGTGCCAGGTCCAACAATTTTAGCATACATGCCAGTCTGATTTATCTTAGTATAACAAAAGGAAAAATATTAAGACTTGAAACATTTTAAATAAAGATAACTGTTTTGGGGGGTTTTTCAAGATAAATTAAAACATTTTATTTATTTACACATTCACAATGTATGTATAAAGTGCAACAGCAAAAACTGAGGAAATAATAAATGTCACATTTGTTTAGAGCATTTTCTATAACTACAAGTCAAGCTGCAATACCAAAACGGGATCACACAGAGAAGCCAACAGACCACTACACCGGTCGCCTTTACCTGACTGTATATAAATACATACAGATCTATTCAGAATTATTAAACAGAGCAAAACACTAATTAAAAAAGCAAATAAAAAGATTTTAAATTTGTGGAGTGTGGTGATCTGAATGCAGCATAACAGTTTCTCTGTCAGAGTGAGTCTTGATGCCAATATGTATATAAACACCACTGACCATTGCAAACTCCTATAAAAACACGCTTCTCCAGCAAGTTTCCATTATAAAACACTTGCCAGACATGCGACCATACTGAAATTAGCTAGTGCAAAAAGCTATCAGAGAGTGCACATACAAAGTTTGTTTATTTGCACACTAATAATAACATAATAACTTAATAATAACTTATGCGTCTAATGATGTACGACTCCTGTATGTCACTGGAATCGTCTTTTTTTTTTTTTTTTTTTGCAATCGTCTTTGCCTCCATTATAACTGTCATCCATCAAAACTTCACTCGTAAGACACTGGTTTGCTTTTTTCAGCCCATACAGACTAGTCCTGACTTCAGAATAAAGATAATTAATAAAAATGTTTGTTCCAATCGTTGTACCAATCAAAGTTAAATTTGCGAATAATGACAAAAGCCTGTTAGTGCTAGCCCTCCCGAAATGCATAGAGACTGAACACTTTGGAGAAAAAAAATGCAATATTTTATAAATGCCAAGCTCTGTCATGAAAGTCTAGATGGCGTACACTTTTGATATTCACAGCATTACTTGGCACAAACTTATTGGTTCATGTTGCATACACAGCCACTGGGCTTGCAGCTTTGCATTTTAATGGCTGGTTAGCATCCACTAGAGCTGTTCGCATCAATCTTTTAAAGTTCCAGTGAAACCCTCCACCTTCCCCAGCTCCACCTGTATAGATCTGCTACAGGTTTTTTTAGACGCTACATGTGCAGCAGCAGTATGTCTTAAATACTCACAGCACTGTATCTACGTATGTATTGGCAGTAGCAATTTCCTGTACTTGCTTTGCAGGGGCAGCAATAATTTACAAACAGCAATTCATATCTACAGTGAGGAAAAAAAAATTTTGATCCATTGCTGATTTTGTACGTTTTGCCCACTAAGACATTATCAGTCTATAATGGTAACAGGTTTATTAAAACAGTGAAAGACAGGAAAAACAACAAAAAATCCAGAAAAACACATTTTTAAAAAGTTATAAATTGATTTGCATTTTAATGAGTGAAATAAGTATTTGATCCCTTATTAATCAGCACGATTTCTGGCTCCCAGGTGCTTTTATACAGGTAACAAGCTGAGATTAGGAGCACTCTCTTAAAGGGAGTTACCTGTATAAAAGACACCTGTCCACAAAAGCAATCAATCAATTGGATTCCAAACCTTTCACCATGGCTAAGACCAAAGAGCTGTCCAAGGATGTCAGGGAGAAGACTGTAGACCTACACAAGGCTGGAATGGGTTACAAGACCATCATCAAACAGCTTAATGAGAATGTGACAACAGTTGGTGCAATAATTTGCAAATGGAAGAAACACAAAATAACGGTCAATTTCCCTCGGTCTGGGGCTCCAGGCAAGATCTCAGCCCAGAAGTACACAGGAGGATCTTGTCAATGACCTCAAAGCAGCTGAGACCATAGTCACCAAGCAAGGTCCTATTATGCTTTGGCCATGTTTTTCTGCTAAGGGGACAGGACAACTGCGCCGTATCAAAGGGACGATGGACGGGGCCATGTACCATCCAGGTCAGTGAGTTTAAAGCCAGGGCATTAAAAATGGGTCGTGGATGGGTATTCCAGCATGACAATGACCCAAAACACACGGCCAGGGAAACAAAGGATTGTCTCAAGAAGAAGCAGCTTAAGGTCCTGGAGTGGCCTAGCCAATCTCCAGACCTAAATCCCATAGAAAATCTGTGGAGGGAATCTACAAAATCTACATATATCGCAGTCACCACACATCAGCCAATATTTTTAATCGAAGGAGACATAGGCAAGAACAGCCACTTCTGAAACGTGCCATGTGTCCCTTATATCAGAGAGTGGCCACGTATGAGGTGTTTCTTAGAAGTTAAAGTACATTAAGGAATGATCAAGTGACTTTTATGAAGGTCAGATGATCTGTAAATTATAAAAAACTGTTTCCATTTTGTGAAATATTCCATTTTCGAATTGCCTGAAAAATTACCACATGCAAGTGCAAAATTTTGTGCAATCTGAAGGGTAATAGAAACTCAGCTTATGAGAAAACTCACGTCAATTTTCGGCCAGATTGAAATCACCCAAAAAGGGGCGGTACTCCACATAACGTGACTTGAAGTTGATTGTACTATACATCCAGACAGGGGCGCCGCTAAGGGGGGGTAAGTTAGAGCGATTCTAAGGGCCCACGCCCTTTAGGGGCCCCCAGAGATCTGCTTTGGTGTGGTAGGGGGGGCCCAAACTCATATTTTGTCATAGGGCCCAAAATTGCGAGCGGCGCCCCTGCATCCAGAGGCAGAACAATTTGTCTAGAACAGTAACACCTAGCGTATCACTGTGGTTGAATGCAGCGTTGCCAAGTTCATGTTTTTCCTGCGAAATTGGGCTACTTTAACAATGTTTTTCATGTCCATGGGTTGAAGCGCCAACAATAACGTGATATTTAACCCCTGGAATGTGAATTTTACCAGGGAACATGGTAGCCCCTTTTTTAACAGGGAACCCCCCTCAAAACGTGATTCGGCTAGTTTTGAGTATCAGTTGGGTGGGTTTTGGTGTGAAAATCTGGCAACCCTGGTTGAATGCGATAGAAAAAAAAAAAACTTCCTTTCAAACTTGTGCATTGCCCTATCGCCCTAATGAAGAAAATTCCCCCATTCAAGCATTTGTTCAATTATTCAATTCTTACTTTTTTTATATAATCTGAAGAACCTTCTTCAGATGTTAAAGGTTCTTTATGGAATCATTTAGGCAAAAAAGTTCTTCTATGACATTGTGAAGCACCTTTTTTTAAGAGTTTTGCATCATTTAATAGCATTAGATACTCAAAAAGAGATACTTCTGTTATGATAAGTCCCATTTAGCCTGTATGCTCTTTGATTAAGCTTTGAAAATGATTTTTTTACAGCTAGTTTTGAGTATCAATTGGGTGAGTTTTGGTATGAAAACCTGGCATCCCTGGTTGAATGTGATAGAAAAGAAAAACCTTCCTTTCAAATTTGTGGATTGCCCTATCGGCCTAATGAAGAGACTTCCCCCGTTCAAGCATTTGTTCAATTATTCTATTAACAAATGTGTTGAATACCATCATTTGTGCGAATCCAAATCGGCAGTCGCCTGTCTCTGCTCAGTCACAATGACAAATGACAATCATTCTTATATCTATAAAACGTTGTCACGACATATCAAAACATTTCCCTCTACGTCTAGCACGAGATGTGAAAAGTTTGCGGTAGGAAACCGCAGTAAAGTGAGCCGGCGCTTTGAATAGCCGGTGACCTTGTATCTTTGATGCCCCTCTTGAATATCTTTATTTTAACATAAATACATCTCCCTGGCGCTTTAAATACATGCAATAATGCTATCGCCTAGCGAATTCGAGTCCACTCATAATATGCTCACCTCCAGTCGAGGTGCCTGATAACCGATGCTTTATCACATTTCATTTATTTTGTATTTTATACGGCTTCTGTCTTCGTGAAACGATTGCACCTGTTTTGATCTGATTAATTTTGTGCCAGCTCAAACAATTATTTCTCATCTTTATCAGTTAAAGGAATCACCCTCCTTTTATGGGTATCATTTATAACAAGCGGACAGCTACCTGTTTATTAGAATTTCAAGCAGCATATCGCCAGTGAGATCTTTCACCGTCCATATTTACATTTCAACTTTGGCTAAACAAGCATGACAAATACACACACGCACACACGGGCAGCAGGCCTCATTTTAATACTGCCCTCTCTCCCCCCGTTCAGACGCGCACACTTTATGCAGAAGTCGTCCGGTGGAGCCCAAGCGCAGGGACCTGACAGCGCACCGTGCTTTGAGTCGGCTTTATGGTCAGAATGAGCGTGTTGCAGATTACAGGTGCGTGTCGATCAGTGTGTGTGTGTGTGTGTGTGTGTGTGTGTGTGTGTGTGTGTTGAGCGTCTGTTCGCATGCCCACGCGTGTGTGTGTGGATGGCAGACAGAGAGAGGGACAGAGATCGTGACCCCGGGAAACGCAGCCACGGCTCTGAGGCGCAGGGTAGGAATACAAACATATTTGCATGTGCCACGGCCGGAGCCACGTTTGACATCTCAACAGCTGTTAATTATGAACTGGCCTGCCGAGAAGTCGACAGAGCTGTGAATATGCAAAACGAGGAGGAGCGGCCAGGGCCCGTCCAACACGCGTGTCAACTCCCTCCCTCCCTCGGCGCACGCTGAGACCGCGCCTGCCGGAAACGTCAATCATTCCTGTGGCCGCGCACCTGAGTTTGGAAACTTGCATGCACTTCTATGGCAGACCTCTGCTTTTGCTTGGCAAATCAAGGAAATTCTGCAGTATTTAGTAGCATTAGATACTTACCAGACTCTTATGCTCTTAAAAATCTTAAAACTTTTGCAGCAACACTAAGTGCAAATACCCGGTCTTGTTGGCAGAGGCTATTTACAATAACTCCACCCACCAATGTGTGATTAGAATTGTCAACACTACAAAAGACGGCTGTTTATTGTCAGTTCCATTGGTGCAGAGGATAAATCCCATGTTTCACTCTTTTCGATGCGACTGATTCGAATCCCTCTCCACTTTTTTTTCTCCCTTTTCAAATCTCGTATCTTATCAGAAAGGCATTTATTTTCAATAAAAATGAAGGACATAATCAAAAAGTTGAAAATTAAAGTATAGGTGTAGGTGTAGGGAGGGCTTATTGTCCCAATAAGACAGTACCATTTAATAAATTGAATTAAAACTATCGTTTACATAGTTTACGTAATTACTGCATACTGTTTTAATTTACTTCAATACTGAGGTGCAGATAATTGCGTCTATTTGCAATCGGTATTATAAATTAAATTCTGCTATTTCAACATAGTGCAAATACATCTATAGCTATTTGCACTTAGTGTAAATAGAACCCATTGTTATTTGCACTTAATGTACATAGCATCTATAGTTAAGAAAATATGCTATTTTCACTTAGTGTAAACAGCTGCTGCCTTAAAAAAAAAATCTGGAATCTAAGGGTGCAAAAAATCTCAATATTGAGAAAATCACCTTTAAGTTCTTAGCAATGCGTATGTCACAAATTGACACTTGCACTACACATCATGGACTTCATTCCCCACAAGCCACTGCACTAATCACTGCATTCACCTGCTCCTTGTTTCTCACTGCACTGATTACCGCTCACACCTGCACCTCATTTCTAGGACTGCATTTAAGCCACTCTCACACTCAGCTTCTTCGCGAAGTCTTGTATTGCCCCGGCTGCATTTCTGAGCTTTTCTTCCCGTGTTTGTTTTCCCGTGTTTGATTCCTGCCTGTGTTTTGACTACGATTTCTGCCTGCCCCTGTGTGTTTGTTTTGTTTTGTCTTTTCTAATAAATGCTGCGAATGGATCCGCTCGTCTCCGACCGTCCTTGTGACAGAAGACTTCGCCACTACAAGGATCCAGCAGCTAGTATGGTGTCATCCGGTTCCAGCACGAATCCAACAGTACAGATCATGCGTCTCAAACAAGGTGAGTGGTCTGTTGAGGAGTATGCAATGGACTTTATTGAATTGGCAAATCAGTCTACTATGGATGAGGCTTGCCTGATGATTTTCTTCCGTGGAGGACTCTTATAGCCATTGGCTTCACTCATGCCCATGTTTGCACCCAACTGGACTTTACAAATTTACATTGACATTGCTCTGCAAATGAGTGGCTCTCCTTTTACTGTGGGAATCAAAGAAGAGGACAACAATGTTCCCACAGTAAACTCCAGCTCAGAGCCACTACGCAAGATGGCTGCCACGCCAGAGTCTGCACACACGATGGCCGCCAATGTTCCTGAGTCCCCGGCCAAGATGGCCGCCGTTCCTGAGTTCCCGGCCAAGATGGCCGCCAACCCTGATTCCCCGGCCAAGATGGCTCCGTCCAGCCTCCCAGAGTCTCCGCTGGTTCCGCCCGGCCGTCCAGAGTCTCCGCTGGTGCCGCCCGGCCTCTCAGAGTCTCCGCTGGTGCCGTCCAGCCATCCAGAGCCTATGCTGGTTCCGTCCAGCCGTCCAGAGCCTATGCTGGTTCCGTCCAGCCAGAGCCTCCGTTGGTTCCGTCCAGCCTTCCAGAGCCTATCCTGGTTCCGCCCAGCCTTCCTGAGATTCCTGTCTGCCCTGTTCTGGCCACGGAGGCCATGTATGGACTGTTTAATTTCCCACCCACCCTCCCTACTGCTCCAGTCCCACCACCTCTGTCTCCTGACAGTCCCTCGGCTCACCTTCAACCCACCTTCGGTGCAGAGGAGTTGCCGTGGGTCTGCCAGTCTCCATCGGTGTCCTGGCTGGAGGATCCCTCACCATCGCCTCCAGCCTCAGAGTCCTGGACTCCGCCTCGGCCCTCCGACCCTGTGGCTCCACCCCGGCTCTCTACTCCCTCGTCTCCGCTGTCAGCCGTTGGTCCACCAGCTCCACCAGGCTCCATCGTCTCTCCGGCTCCGCCCTGGTCGGTCGTCGCCCCACCTTCGCCTCTGGACTCTACTCCTCCGGCTGCGCCTCGTCGCTCCGTCCTACCGGCTCTGTGGACCTCCTCCCTCCCGCGGGCACAGCCTCGGTCCTCTGTCGCTCCGGCTCCGCCGTGTACCTCCGGACCTCCATCTCCGCCTTGGTCGCCAGAGCCTTGGGTTCCGCCTTGGCCCTCCGGATCCTCTGTGTCGCCCAGGACCATCGACTCTCCGGTTCCGCCTCGGGCTCCACCGGCTCCACCTCCGTCGGACGGCCCCATGGAGGAGCCAACCCATCCTCCACCATGGCTTCTCCCTCCGCCGGTCCCGCCTCAGTCCATAGCTCCATTACCCCCACATGGACCTGGCCCTCCATCCCTCCCCCTGTTCCGCCTCCGCTCCACCACCCTCCAGTTTCATTATGTGGTTAGAGCGTCTGGAAGCCGCTCCTTGGGGGGGGGGGGCTCTGTCACAAATTGAGTCGTCCTGTCATCATAAACTCTTGCACTACACATCATGGACTTCATTCCCCACAAGCCACTGCACTAATCACTGCATTCACCTGCTCCTTGTTTCTCATTGCACTGATTACCGCTCACACCTGCACCTCATTTCTAGGACTGCATTTAAGCCACTCTCACACTCAGCTTCTTGGCGAAGTCTTGTATTGCCCCGGCTGCATTTCTGAGCGTTTCTTCCCGTGTTTGTTTTCCCGTGTTTGATTCCTGGACTCCCACTCGTGTTTGATTCTCGCTGCCAGCCCCGACCTTTCTGCCAGTGTTTTGACTACGATTTCTGCCTGCCCCTGTGTGTTTGTTTTGTTTTGTCTTTTCTAATAAATGCTGCGAATGGATCCGCTCGTCTCCGACCGTCCCTGTGACAGCGTATTAGTAATCAAAAATTAAGTTTTGATATATTTACGGTGGAAAATTTACCAAATATCTTCACGGAACATGATTTTTTTTTAATAAGCTACATGTATTTCTTTCTTCAGTCACAGGGATATTACATTTTTTGAGAAATACATTCCAGATTTTTTCTCCATATAGTGGACTTCAATGGTGCTCAACAGATTAAAAATATAGTTTCAGTGGAGCTAGACAAGACAAGCATTTGAGGTCAAACAGTATATAAATTGCATTTGAAATATCCGATCATTTCGCTATGTAAGACACTTATTCCTCATCTGGGATCGTTTATAGCCCTTTGAAGCTGCACTAAAATTGCATTTTTAACCTTCAATCCATTGAGCACCATTGAAGTCCACTATATGGAGAAAAATCCTGGAATGTTTTCTTCAAAAAACGTAATTTCTTTGCAACTGAAGACAGAAAGACATGAATATCTTGGATGACATGGGGGTGAGTAAATTATCAAGAAATTTTCATTCTGAAAGTGGAGTAATCCATTAAGAGGTTTTGTGATAGTAAGTGCATTTTGTTTTAAATATTAATCAGTGCTTAATTGTGTGATTACACTGTAACAAGGACACACTGTAAAATAACCCGTAACCCAAATCTGATTTAATAAATGATAAACATTTTCAACAAAACATTCAACACATTTTGTTCATTTTGTGTGGAAAACATGCCTTGATTATATTTAACTAGATGTTTACTCTTCATAGTTCATAACTTCATAGTTTGCTTGAAACAATGGTTCGTCTTAATGAAAGAATAAAAATAATTAGGGCTTTTCAAAGCAAATGCATACAACAATTTGCAAAAGTCTGACGGATCACTTAAGACTAAAGTAATGATGCTGAAAATTCATCTTTGATCACAGGAATAAATTACATTTCAACAGATGTTCACAGAGAAAACAGCTATTTTAAATTGTAATAATATTTCACAATATTCATATTTTTACTGTATTTTTTGGCTGAGCAGTAAAGACTGCTTTCTTTCAAAAGCATCTTGTTTATTCCAATTTTAAGACTTTTGTTTTAGGTGCCAGTAAGAATTACCAGTTTACATCTCCAGACATTTATTTTGACAGTAATTTAATAATCCAGTGAGATTTTTGACTAACAGACATTGCAGTCTGTTGACAGAAAACCTGTGACCTGTAAGAATTGTGGAAACATCTTCAAGCTGCTTTTAAAGCAGCATCTGTACACACAAGGCCAGTTTTAATCTACCTTTGCAGGTACTGTGGATTTCTCCAAGATCTTCTTTGGAGTTTTTCTGTCTCTGCATCACAGACTCAATGATGGTGAGATCAGACCTCTGTCTCTTGTCGGCCAAAATGAATGTTTGGAAATGCAAACTGCTGGCACGTGAAATAAAGACAAAAGACAGTATGAGTTTGTGACACTGATCCCAATCAAACAAGCTCTCAGGTCCTAAGAAAGTCTACCAACATGAAGGCGTGCTCTGAGGACGGAGGTTGCGGTGGGTCTGGGCCTTTAATGTGAAGAGTATCTCTGGGAATTTTAATTAATTTCCCTCCCCCAACCGCTGAATCTGCGCTAATATTCCCCCCAAGGACTTTTATAAATTTCATCATTAATAAAATCGGACATTCAATTAGTCCCAAAATCCAGATTGCCAACTGTTTCATAACAGTTGTGCTATGATTTCCCCTTCTTTGTTATAAGTTATAGAAGGAGGAGAGGAGGCGCGCGGGGGGTGCTGAAAGTTAAAACTAATTTCATTAATCTAATTGTCATCACTTCAAACCATCTCTTAATTAGTACAAATTAATATGATTAATCACAATAATGACAAAGACTCATTCAATTACAGCTTTTGAATGGCGAGGGGGTGTGCTGGGGGTGATACGGCCAGAAAAAACGGGGCGGCAGGTGGAATCAGCCGAGCCGGTCGGGATTCGTCCTGATTATTCTAATAACCGACAGGTTATCATTCACCCTCACACTTTAATAAGCTCCGAAGAGCCACTTTGTCACTCCTGTTTTGTTCGGCGTCTCACAAAAGCTTCTTTTTGAACATTAAATGCGGCCCATTTGCAGAGAAGCGGCTGATTTGACGCAATGAAACGATGTGGCGGCTCTATTCAATGCTTACAAGCGTTAAACAAGCGGTGATATTGTTCACATTTATATTTTGAAATATGTTACTGTCGTGACAACAAATCACAATAGTCTGCGCTTCAGTAGAAGTCAAGCATGACTTTTTAATATTATTTATCCAAAGTGTTTTGGTGCTAAAGTTTTTCTGCTCCAAACTTGAATGATCTTGTTGTGCAAGGTACAACTTGTTGCAGACGCATCCTTAATCAAATGGCTATATAAATGTCTCTGAATGTTAAACTGCTGTGTAAATGTGAAGTTTGCACACACACACAAACACATGACACTCGATTGAATCTCACTATATGAGCACATAAACTTCATCTCACTTATGTAGCTTTACAGTGTTTCATTTGAGAAATACACAAGAGGCTCTTCACAACAACCCACCAAAATAAAAGTTGGGTTAAAATTTGAAGAAATTGTGACAGAAATATATTGCTATTAATTATTAAAACATTTTATTTTGTATATTTTTACAGGAATATATGATTTTATTGTAACAGTCGACCAGCTGTGCTGCACTTCATTTCCCCCCAAAAAAGAAGTTACATTACATTTTGATTACATTTTAAAAGATTTTAAAAATCGTTAATGTTTTATGCCTTTATTTGATTTCCAAAAATGTCATAATAAATGTATCTTAAATTATAAATTCATAAAATTAAAACAACACAGATTTTTCTTTTTTGTGTTTTTTAATTAGTCACTTTTTTATTTGTTTGATTAGAAATGCTTTTGCATTATTACAATTAATTAAATCATTAAAACGGAATTCAGAGAAACACAGAATTTGGAAAAAAATA